>NC_133770.1:15751116-15791428 GCF_003597395.2 Chelonoidis abingdonii | reverse complement strand
TTCTCTGCAGCTTGAGGTCTTCAAACCACAATTTGAAGACTTCAATAACTCAGACATAGGTTAGGAATTTGTTATAGAAGTGGATGGGTAGGATTCTGTGGCCTGCTTTGTGCAGGAGGTCAGACTAGATGATCATATTGGTCCCTTCTGACCTTAAAGTCTATGAGTCAATTTGTTTTAAGCCAGAGTATAAAACACAGAAGTGAACAATTGACCAATGTCTTGGAATGATCTTCCCATTGATACAACTGATACTGCAGGCTTTGGATGTTGCTGCCATTCAGATTCTTTAATGGAGAAGCTGGTGCCGCATTTCCTCGTCAAAATCGCAAAGCTGAATAAAGGGTCCGGAGATGATAGAACAAGGAGCAATAGTCTCAAGTTGCAGTGGGGGAGGTCTAGGCTGGATATTAGGAAACACTATTTCACTAGGGGGGTGGTGAAGCACTGGAATGGGTTACCTAGGGAGGTGGTGGAATCTCCTTTTTTAGAGGTGTTTAAGGCCTGGTTTGACAAAGCCTTGGCTGGGATGATTTAGTTGGCATTGGTCCTGCTTTGGATTAGATGACCTCCTGAGGTCTCTTCCAACCCTAATATTCTATGATTCTATGAGATCATGCCCGGTGGCAGTTGGTTCTAAACTGTCCTCTTGAGTCAACCATCAGGATTCCTTATTTTTCTTACACGACTTGAAGACATTCTGAAGTCAAACCCATTCAGCCTTTGCTTTTGCTTTTGACAAATGTGTCATTGAAAACTCAGATTGTAGCCTCACCTTTTTCTGAGCTCCAACTGCAGTGAGCATTTCCATGGATGACATTGCAAGAGCTAGCAGTGGTCAGCACTGATGACATGAAACAATGCTACCCTTCATGAGATGACAAAGGGAGTAAGACTTCAGTCTCTAATGCTTTGATGACCTTACACAGTTCAGAACAGAAAGCAATTTGATTGTTTGGTTATAATAAGAGCTTTTGGTTGTATTGGGCTAATTTTGGCCCATTAACGACTGTGATCAAAGTCAAAGGTACACTTTTGTAAGCAGAAGCTCATCTCAAGTTCGTCAGTGTCTGTTGTCTGCAGTCCCACTTTCACTTGAAGAGAAGCAGGAAGTTCTGGTACAACCACCTTCCTTCAACCAAGAAAAAATGCAGATTGCAGTCCATAAGCTGAAGTCAGGGATGACACCAGGGGTTTATAACATCACGTCTGTGTTGCTGAAGATAGGTGAAAGTATTATTGCACTGTGGCTGCAGAAGCTCTGCCAGACCACCTGGCGCACTACTATCATCCCCAATGATGTTATTAAGATGTTGTTCTGCTTCTGTTAAAAAAGACCGAGAGGGCAGACAATAAAGGTGTTAGGCTCTTATCAGTCCCAGGGAAAGTCTTCACTTCTGTGTTAATGCCTCAAATGCTCTTTGTGGCACATATTGGGATAACTCAGTGCAGCTATAGGGTATGTCTACATTACCCGCTGGATCGGCGGGTAGTGATCAATCCCCGAACGCGTGCTCCGGAACTCCACCAGGGCGAAAGGCAGAAGCAGAGTCGACAGGGGAGCGGCAGCCGTCAATCCCGCACTGCGAGGACGCGAAGTAAGTCAATCTAAGTTGATCTAAGATACGTCGACTTCAGCTACGCTATTCTCGTAGCTGAAGTTGCGTATCTTAAATCGACCCCCCTCCGCCAGTGTAGACCAGGCCTTAGATGTATGGTTGTTCCGCTGTCAACCAGATCTTTAGTTTGAAACAGCTTTGTGAAAAGATGACTGAATTCAATAAGCCATGCACAGCACTTGTTATAAACTCCCATCTGACCTCTGATTCAGTGCATTGAGCAAGTTTGTGGGACCTGATGAGGTGACTCTGTGTCCCTGGGGAGATAATGTCATTGAAAAAAGAGCTCTATAATGGAATGGCAAGTTGCATCTCAGTCAATGGCAGATACATGGCATGGTTTCCTATCTCCACAAGAGTTTGGCAAGGCTAGATTCGGTCACCATCATTGTTCAATATTAGCATTAATTGGTTAATGGATAAGGTTGAGGAGGCAGCTATTGGTGATGTTGAGCTAAACACCATTCTGCTTCAATACACTGATGAGATTGTCTTTTTGGCTCAGTCTGGTGAACTGCTGAACCTGATGGCCGATCTAGTTGGGTAAGAAGCACCACAGAATGGTTTGCTGTTTAAGCCGGATAAAACTCAGTCCCTGGTCATTACCATCAAGAAACCTCTAGATTACAATCAGATCAGTATTAACCTGTCTGGGCCAGACATTGAACAGGTGGCAACTGTCAAATATATGGGCAGTGACATAGGCAGTACTTCAGCAGCCTCTACGGGGATGTTGCAACATCAAGCTTGCTACAAAGCTGCAAATCTATAGAATGACAGTTATATCAACTCTATTACACAGAAGTTAACTGTGGGCACTGATGAAAGCAGAAGAACATCAGCTGCTCCATATCAAGAGGCAGGACAAGATCAGAAATGAGGATATTTAAAGCCAAACCCAGCAACTGCCTCCATCAGCATGTTTGGTTTGGTGGCTTTCTTGGTATGGATATATTATTAGAATGGAAAACCAAGAAATTCCAAAGTGTTCACCAATGATTGCTGCCACACAGCTAGTGATTATGTGGGTGCCAAAATCTTTGGAGGTGTGATAAGATTGCCAGTTATGGACATAAACTGAATATCCAGCCAGACCACCTTAATGACCTAGCTAGAGATGTAGGTGGTGCTTAATCTGCAAGGAGACCATATCTTCTGAGATTTGCCAGGGTGATGATGATATTACAGAAGCTGCTTTGGTGATGATTGGTTGATGATCTTTTGGAGATGGATGAAGATTATGTGCCTGTGCTGATATAATAAGCTGACACAGATACCACTGACGATGTGAATTTGTTGAGTGTGCTGCAGATGTTTACAGAATTTGAAAAAGTGACTACTTTTTTTTTTTTTTGAACATAGATTAGGGCCATTATTCATCTTCTCCAAAAAGTCTTTTGTGAAAGGTTCTCAAGGGTACTGTTCTGTTCCCTCCTTGTACAATGTGTGCATAGATCCATTGGGGTATGGTTAGTGAAGAAGTTACAGACTGAAATTCCCTAAGTATTTGAATGACATCTTGAAGTTCTCTAAGTATTTGAATGACACTGGTCTCTAGACTGCCATTTTTTTTGTGAACCTGCTAGTTGAATGGAATGACATATACAGTGTCAACAAAACTTGGGGAATGGATTAGAGCTAGCTGGCTGAAACTCAAACTAGATAAGGCTGAGATAATGTTACTAGATTGGAGAAAATGACTGAAAGGAACATCAAGCAGTACAAAAACATATATGGTTGATGGAGTCTAGCTGCTCCTGTAAAAATTCACAGCATTGGGTTTTGTTGTATCTTCAGCTGTTTCTGGATGCCTACATACAGAGCTGAGCAAACACACTCAAAAAAAAAAACAACATTCACAAACATTTATTTGAATTCTACACAGTTCCTAACTTTGGCCATGTTCATGCTCCTTTATTAATCTGCTGTGTTTGAACAAGAATATTTTGATAAGTTAGATGTACTCAAGTTAGCAGGGCCTGATGTAATATATCCTAGAGTACTTTAAGGAACTATCTGGTATTATCTTTGATAACTCATGGAGGATGGGTGAGGTCCCAGAGGACTGGAGAAGGACAAATATAGTACCTAACTTCTATACCTGGAAAGATACTGGAACAAATTATTAAACAATCAATTTGTAAAAGCCTAGAGGACAAAAGAGTTATAAGTAAATTGCAGACATGGATTTGTCGAAAACAAGTCATGCCAAACCAATCTAATTTCTTCCTTTTGCTTGGGTTATTGGCCTAGTGGACATCACATATCTTGATTTTATTAAGGCTTTTGGCACAGTCCCACATAACATTCTCATAAGAACACTAGGGAAATGTGGTTGAGATGCAGTTACTATATAGTGGGTGCAGATCTGACTGAAAGACCATACTTAAAGAGTAGTTATCAATGGTTTGCTGTCAAACTGTGGGAATATATCTAGTGGGGTCCAACAGGAGTTTGTCCTATGTCCAGTCTTAATGACTTGCATAATAGAGTGGAACGTATGCTTATAAAACTTGTGGATGATATCATCCAGGGAGAGGTTGCTAGCACTTTGGAGGAGAGGATTAGAATTCAAAATGACCCTGACAAATTGGAGAATTGACTTGAAATCAACAAGATGAAATTCAATGAAGACTAGTGCAAAGTACTATATTTGGGAAGAAAAAAAATCAAATGAACATCTACAAAATGGGAAATAACTGGCTATGGAGTAGCACTGCTGAAAAGGATCTGGGGGTTATAGTGCATCATAAATTGAATGTGAGCCAGCAATGTGATGCAGTTGCAAAAAAAAAAAAAAGGCTAATACTATGCTGAGGCGTATTAGTAGGAGTGTCATATGTAACATCTTGGAGGTAACTGTCTGCTCTACTCCGCAGTGGTGACGCCTCTGCTGGAGAACTGTGTCCAGTTCTGGCTGCCACACTTTAAGAAAGATGTGGACAAATTGGAAAGAGCGCAGAGGAGAGCAAGAAAAATTACACAAGGTTTAGAAAACCTGACCTATGAGGAAAAGTTAAAAAAGACTGGGAACATTTAGCCTTGAGAAAAGAAGACTGAGGAGGGACCTGATAACAGTTTTCAAATATATTTATTAAGGGCTGTTATTAAGAGGACAATGATCAGCTGTTCTTCACATCCACTGAAGGCAGGACAAGAAGTAATGGGATTAATCTGCAGCACTGGTGATTTAGGGTAGATATTAGGAAAAAAGTTCTAATTATAAATACAGTTAAGCACTGGCATAGGCTTCAAATGGAGATTGCAGAATCCCCATCACTGGAGGTTTTTAAGAATATGTTAGACAGCCACTTGTCAAGAATGATCTAGGTGTATGTGGTCCTGCCTCAGTGCGGGGGGCTGGACTAGGTGACTTCTTGAGGTCCCTTCCAGTTCTACCTTTCTACGATTCTAAGTTTTTGTTAGTATAAATGTTTATATAAATGGCTATTCTTTGTGTGAGTATAGGTATGTACATTTGAACAAGGGTAATTGCGCATAAAAACTGTTTTTGTCTATCTAGTGCCAATCAGAATGATATTCACACCTATTTAAGCTTCAGACTTTTTACCATCTCTGAATGTATTCCTAGTTGAGATCAACTGTGGGTTTACACTGGCCATCATCCTGCATCATGTGCACATAAAAATCCATGTTCGCTGTAAATTGACTGCATTAGATTTGTCTTTAGCAGTACACTTGCAAACTAGGTAGGTGTATCCAGTATTTGAGTAGACTCCTGGAAAGGTCCCTCCCATCAGTCCTGGATTTTAATGAGTGTGCATTTGCTTTTTGGCCATTTTCCCCAACACATCTGTTGCAATGCTGTTAACATGGGCTTATTGTATTGCAATGTGTTTAAAAACTCTTTTTTATTTTTTTTGTTAAATTGGAACATTCCTTTGAGATGTTTTGAGGCCCATTATCAGAGATCATCCTTCAGGATTCTATATCTGGCAAAAATAGCCTCCAGTATGCGGACTACTGTGGAATATTGGTGTCCAGGCTTTGATATCCAGAATCTAGTTTACTAATCCACAGTTATGAGATAGTCACTGCTCTTCCATAGGCATAAATCAGTGTCAAAGGTCTGTCACAGAGCTGAATAAGTACCTCAAAAATATCCCTCAAATATTTTCTTAAATAATGCACGGGACATGATCTATGTCCCCTTTGTGTTCTTATCATGTAGATTCTAGTAAGCTAATTTCCTAGCAGAAATGTTTGTAGAAATAGAATTTTAAGTGAATATCAGTGAATATTTGCTGAAAGAAAATTCTAAACTGATTGTGTCAGTATTGGAAAATTGATTGCAAGAGTTACATTAGTACAACCAGAAAACACAGATGATACCATGTGACTGACATCTCCAATGAAAAATCAGCCAACACATGTTGAATTTTGAATATTGACAATAAATTGCTCATGAACAATTGGCAAATCAATAATTTTTAAATGATTAATTCTCAATAACAAACACACCGCTACCCCAATATAACATGACTCGATATAACACGAATTCGGATATAACACGGTAAAGCAGCACTCTGGCAGGGCTGGACTGCGCACTCTGGTGGATCAAAGCAAGTTCGATATAATGTGGTTTCACCTATAATGTGGTAAGATTTTTTGGCTCCCAAGGACAACGTTATATTGAGGTAGAGGTGTACAATTCAGAAAGCCAGACAAATGGCTCATCTGTTTCTTTGGACAGTTAATTCATCCTTTCAGTCCCCGACTCAGTTCAGTGGCCGTAGATTTAGTTCTAAAAGGACAGAAGAAATTAAACTTAAAAGGAAAAATTTGCATAGGAAAATCAGAGCATGTCACTGTGCCAATTCAGAGTCATACAGTGTGAGTAAACAATACAGCCTGTAGAGGAGCATCTGTTAAAATCTTCAAAAATCAGTGCAGGACTTTCATAAACATCATCGGAAAATGAGGTGCGGATCAGAAAGATGCAAGAGGAAAAGCTGTTAACTGGGAACACTATAGACAAGTGACTTCTTTGGGTCAGTTAAGTAACATGAGTGTCTCAACTAAGAGGCAATTTTTGGTTAACTAAATGGATTTGCAAAAGCAAAACTTCAAATATATTTTAAGAAACCAAAAGGTCTAGATAACCAGAAAGACTTGAGAGTAAATGTTCAGTGTGACAGTGTTACATGTACATTATTCAAAGCGATAATACATAAACTTTCTGTAATACATGAACTGTACATAAACTTTCTGGGTCAGATGCTGACTTTGGATACACAAGTCACTCTTATTAAATGAGAGATTTCCACATGAGGACAGAATTTTAGCTTGGGCACTCAGTTTTATTTCCTTTGGTATTAATTAAATGCTACCCATGTAATGCTATAATAGGTATGTATTTATAACAACTGTGAAACTCATTTGAAACTGTTTATAATGAAGCCGCATTAAAGCTCCAAATTGTTCCAATGCATTCGATGTGCAAACTGCAATTCTTCTTACTAAGAACCTCTGTTTATAGTAATGATAATACTCAGCACTCATGTGGTACTTCCTATTTTCCAAAGCACTTTACAGACATTGATTTCTGAAATTAATCCTCCGAATGCCCATGAAAGGGTAATTCCTGTTATCCCCATTCTGCAGATGGAGAAACCAAGGCAAAAATGTTATGTGACTTGACCAAAGCCATAGATAGGAGCCATTCTCGGGATAACAACTCAGGAGTTGGTGGTCAAACCAATCTTGTGGTCAAACCATTAAACCATGCCTTGCTCTGTCACTGAAGCTATTTTGTGAAAAATAAATTCATTCTCTTTATGAGGTTTCTCAGAATATATAGGAGGAAGAGAGAGATATAATTTAACGAACTTGATGAAATCTTTTAAAGCTCTGGGAAAGCCCTGATCAAGCAATACACGTAAGCACCTTCATAACATTAAACACTTGAGTAGCTCCAGTGAAGTGCTTTTTTGGATTGGGGTCAAAGAAAGTACAGTTATCCCTAGACACAAGGTTCTGGTATAAAATGGAAAAACACCATTTGTTAAAAGTAAATAAATGACATGTGTGTAGGGCTTCACCAGCCTTAGGCACAAATATGTCAAGCTAGTAAGAGTGCCAAGGAGATAATTGCAACAATTAGCCCATTTTTGATACACTTTAATTAAAAATTCCTGCTCATCTGTAAAAAAATAGAAGCCTTGGCCCAGTGTATTTAGTCTTAAGTGAATTCACCAGCCATGTTCATAAGCTGAAGATACAGGCTCAAAGCCCACATCCAAGCACTCTGGTACTTTGGGATTTACATGGTTTGCAGCTGGTCCTTATCTGTAACCAGCACCCAAAGACCCTGAACCTGGGGGGAAGAAAGGGTAAAAATCTGGATCTATCATTCCTGTAGTGTGGGCTTGCCTTTATTTGGCCTTGCTGTCTAGTTTTAAAGATTTCCCTGTCAGGAAAACTAAGAACAGTGAATTTCAGTATCTGAAGGCACGAGGGAATCAGATTCGTTTGTAAGACTTTGTCCTGGAGAAACCACTTTCAGTCCTAGAAAACTTTTCATGCCTTCATCTCCTGGACTCTTTCACTTGTAAATACTTGGAAGATGGTACTGAACATGTTATGTACCTCTGGCAGTCCCGCTAGGAAACCATGCCAAGGGATAGCTTCTCTAATCTGCTGAAAGCCTAGTGGGCTGAGGTCATGTGCCACCCAGTCAGAGGTAACCAGACCTGGTGCGAGCCTGGAGTGTGGAATGAGATGTGAAATGCTAAGAGACAGAGTGAGTTCTTATGGCTCAAAATGAAGTGTGACTTAAATTAGCACTGTAACACCTCAGTGTAATGATACAACGTTGGTTTTCATTTTGGCACACTGGTTGCCAGAGGATGCTCAATGAGATACCAAGCATTGCATTTTACATCTAGGTTCATGTAAGGTTGCTTCTTACTGTCAGAACGAGGTCAATCATTTCACAAGTGCAAGTACTGGCAGACTTAACAGGACAGAGGGGGAACCTCGTTAACATTAAGAGACGAAGGTCATTTCATTTCAATAAGGTTGAAAGGGAAACGTAATTGTATGGTTGCTATTATGCTACACTGAGATTTTTCTATGGCAAATGAATTCACATAGATACTTTTGCTGATTGTTTTGCATTGAAAGGAACTGTTAAGTCATAACAACTTGTAAATATTTTAAGTCATTACCATGAATTTGAATGTCAACTAACTTCATCTACATTCCTGCATGCTGCATAATCAACACAAGAAACATAATATTTCAAAAGTGATACTTACATCTACAATTAGGAATTCGAGCCAACACCAGGCATTGGTGAAATATTTCTTGAAGCCATAAGCCACCCATTTCAGAAACATCTCCAGGACAAAGATGTAAGTGAAAATTTTGTCAGCATATTCCAACAGGGTTTTAATGTTTTTTCTCTCTTCAAGGTAAATATCTTCAAATGCCTGGAAGTACAAAATATCGCTTTGGAACTGCTCTGCAGTACTGCAGTGGAAAATGTTCATATTATAGTGCAAGTCTACAGTATTGTTTGATTTGATGTCACTTACACCAGAAGCCACAGTAAATGTATATTTTGTATTTTTAAAAGTAATGAGTAACTATCTGTTTTCCTGTAGGCAATTGTTCATTATGAAGATGCACTTAAAACTGTAACTTGGTGGCCAAGCAGAAATATTAGGATTTACGTAATGGAGGTGTCTTTTCTGGATAACCTGACTGTTAAATAGAAGGAAATCCTAGGCATGAAAGCTGTATTTATTTCCCTTTATTTTTATACAGTAAATTGATTTTGGGGGAGATTTTCAAAAGTATTGATGTGGCAACAGGAGTTGTGCTTTTAAATCCCTTATGCACTTTTGAAAATCCCTGTAACTCATTGACCACCTCCCATGCACCACCTCGTGGCCTGAGGTGCTCTGGAGATGCCCTGCCTCAGTTTCCTTTTTCTTCAAGGGGCTTCTCAAATAAACTCCAGACTTCTTGGGTATTAATAGCTCTTTAGAGGATTAATTTATTACAAAGTGTCCCACAACCATATTCCAGATTTCCCCAGAACAGTCCAAACAGTGTATTCAATCTGATCAAGTCCCAATAGATTTTACACCAGTATTATCAATGCATTATCATATGCTCCCTTCACTCTAGGAGACCGTGTTTTTTAAGGAATAGAACATAGAGCAGAGGACAGGTAACTATGGTGATTGCTTGTTTTATTCCTTGCCCTATCACTAATTTGCTATGTGACCCTTCCAACCCTAATAATCTATAATTCTATGATTCTAACCTTGGCTAAGCTAGTTAACCCTTATTTCTAGTTTACGCAGCTGTACATTGGGGATAATAATACTTCTTTCCCAGGCATGTTGACAGGTTTACTTAACATTTGTAAAATGTTTTGAGATCCAAGAAAAAAGTGCTATGCTACTGAGAGCTAGTGAAAACTATTACTACTCCATTCAAAATCTAATTAAGATATGAAATAATAGGCATGGCAAAAATAAAATGAATACATAGGGTTATGCTCATAATTTAACTTTTTTTCCCTGAGAAAATATTTCAAATTAACCAGACATCAAGCAGTAGGACACTGATATTTTATATTCTAAATTTACAAGACTCTCTTGTGTCTGAACTGGTTCAGTGTTTGTTAGCCTGACGGAGAGTTTTTAGCACGTTGTTTCTAAATAACAATATAAGGCCCCCATCCTGCAAAGACATCTGCATATGCTTAACTTTACATCTGTGAGTGCCATTGACTTCAGTAGTGTTCCTCACATGTGTAAAGTCACCCATGTGCATAAGTGCTTGCAGGATCAGGGCCTAAAGAACAATCACAAATGTGCTTTTTTTTTTTTTTTTTTACCTGAATTTGGACTGTGGGGAACGCAAAAGGGAAAGAAAAATTAGGGATGAATGAATGGTACAGTGGTCAGTTCCAAACTCAGTCCATATATACAGAGCCTGTATAATTGTTCCAGATAGCAAACTGGTTAATCAGCCCAATACACATAAGCCAAAAGTTGAATGCTAACATTCTGAACAGCCAAAGGCAGCAATTAAGATTCTCATCTTACTTTGCATAAAAGATAATTTGAGTATGGGGTGAAACCTCTGTGGCAGAGGATCCCAAAGTAGAACTCAGGGAAATAATCATCTAGCCAGGATTGATTGAGTTTGGTAACATCACATGCATGGAAGCAACAAAGGTGTGGCTCTCAATCTTTTCCATACTGGAACCCCATGTTACAACAGAAAAAAATATTTTCAGATCTCTCCTTTCTCCCGACAGCATAAGAGAAAGGGAGGGTGGGCCTGACCTTCCTGGACCTGCTTCTGAATTCCATGCTCTAAGGAACATCTGGGTCACACCTTAAGAAAGAGATTTGTGTCTCTCTGAGCTAGTGAAAGCCAGCAAGGGGTGACCTCCGACAGTCCTTCAAAATGCAACAGTCTGGTCCTCAAGAAATCAACGTGTGAAGAAGACAATCTTCACAACTACTGCTGCATCTCTGAGCTCCCCTAACTCATGTGGTGTTTGGCTGCCATTGGACTATTCATGGATTAAAGTACTACTGCATGGGAGTAAGAGTGTAAGGGTCTGGACCTAAGTTTTTAATAAACATCTTTGTAAAATGTTGAGACAGGACAGTGAATTTACCAAGGGACAAGACAAGTTTTATTCCCAAACTAATCATCTTCAGGGAAACAAGCAGCAAGGGGTGAGTTTTCCTGAAGTGGAATGTAACCAGCCCATCGTCTCTTTCCTTTAGATACACATACACTTTAGACCTAAAGAGAGATTATGCTAAATTTACCAGCGTGCCGCTGCTCAGCAGGATCATGAATATGATGAAAGTTTCAAACCAGTTGTGTTCAACTATTCTGTAGCAGGTTTTCCTCAGCCTCCACCAAATTTTGCCTGAAAATGTTGTGGTGTCCACTGAACAGCAAGGGAAGAATCGGACACAGACTAAAAAGGGGAAAAAAGCAGCCAAGAGTAAATAATAATAGGAGATATACCTATCTTATAGAACTGGAAGGGACCCTGAAAGATCATTGAGTCCAGCCCCCTGCCTTCACTAGCAGGACCAAGTATTGATTTTACCCTAGATCCCTAAGTGGCCCTCTCAAGGATTAAATTCACAACCCTGGGTTTAGCTGGTTAATGCTCAAACCACTGAGCTATCCCTCCCCCCTGGGACCAAGGGCCCACCATGTGTATTTTTCACATCTGGGACTATTAGAAAGCTCCGAGACACTGTAAACTCTTTCCTCTTTCTTTTTTCTATCATCCTCTTCTCCATTTCTCCTTATCTACTCCTGCTTCTACTCCAGTACTAAAAAATTATCAAAACCATTTAAAGATGCCAGTTCTTTCCAGAGCATCCTTCCACTAGTTTTTAATAGTATAGGGAGTACCGGTAATGCTTTACCAGTGCTACCAGGCCTATCATGTTATGTTGTCTAGACATAAACAGTGTAGCGGGATCAGTGTAAAGATTCTTGGCGGTATTTTACCAGTACTCTCAATACCATTCTCAGCTTTGGTGAGGGCAGATTCCTGGAATTAAGGTACCACAGAACTTATTAATTAAAAAAAGATAATCTGATCAAAGGAAGGTGAGGGTAGGCTGTTCCGAAGCACAAAGGCCTCAGGCCTCAGACAGAAAGTGCAGCCCAATGGTTAGGGTACCAGCCTAGAACTTGAGAGACCTGAGTACAAATGTGCTCTAGCACAGGTTTCCTGTGTGACTTTGGGCAAGTCACTTAGGCCTGGCCTACGCTAGAAAATTAGGTTGTTATAACTACGTCGCTCAGGGATCTGAAAAATCCATGTAGCTGAACAGCATAGTTAAGCCCACCTATGTCCCTGTGTAGACTGAAGAATTCTTCCATCGACCTAGCTACCATCTCTCAGGGAGGTAGATTACCTGCTGTGATGAGAGAACCTTCCTTTCAAATGTAGACAAGTCTTTGACTCTCTGGGCCTCAGTTTCCTATCTGTAAAAGGGGGATAATAGTACTTTCCTACCTCATAGGGGTGTTGTGAGGATAAATACATTAAAGATTGTGAAGCACTCAGATACTATAGAAAAGAAGGTCCATATAACTACCTAAAATAAATTCAAAGTGTAACAGGTATGGCAATTTCCTGGACAAACCTTAGTGAATGTTAAGAATATAGCAGTAGAAATATACACTATCCATCTGACCAGGATAATGATAGTGACTGTGAAATACTTAGAGAGGCCAGAAAACTCAGTAACAATGTGTAACTTCAACTGGGTAAATGTTGCCTCAGGGCATGACACAGAGATAACATCATAAATGATTGCTTCTTGGAGCAGCTAGTCCCGGAACCCACAAGGGGAAAGGCAATACTTAATTTAGTCCTAAGTGGAGCACAGGATCTGGTCCAAGAGGTAGCTATAGCTGACCACAATGCAATGAAATTTAGCATCCTTGTAGAGAGGGAAATACCAAAAAAACCCCAATCACAATGACATATAACTTTAAAAAGGGGAACTACACAAGCATGAGAATGCTAGTTAGACAGAAAATAAAAATAGCAGTCACAAGGGTAAAATGGCTGTAAGCAGCATGGAGGCCACTTAAAAGTCCCATAATAGAGATTCAGACTAAATATATACCCCAAATCAAAAAAGACAGTTGGAGAACCAAAAGAATACCACCATGGCTAACCAGCAAAGTAGTGGAGGGTGTCAGAGGCAAAAAGGCATCCTTTAAAATTTGGAAGTCAAATCCTAATCAAGAAAATAGGAAGGAACACAAACTCTGGCAAGTAAAATGTACAAATATAATATGGCAGGCTAAGAAAAATTTGAGAAGCAACTAGCTAAAGATGAAAAAACTATCAATAAGAATTTTTTAAAGTACATCAGAAGCAGGAAGCCTGCCAAACAGGCAGAGGGGCCACCAGACGACAAAGGTGTCCTAGGAGCACTCAAGAAAGACAAGACCAAGGCAAAGAAGCTAAATGAATTCTTTGCAACAGTCTTCACTGCAGAAGATATGGGGCAGATACCCACATCACAGCTATTCTGTTGGGGTGACAAATCTGAAGTACTGTCCCAAATCGATATGTCAGTAGAAGAGGTTTTAAAACAAATTGATACGTTAAACAGTAATAAGTAACCAGGATCAGATGGTATTCACCAGGAGTTCTGAAGGGACTCAGAAATGAAATTGCAGAACTGTAGTAACCTGTCACCGAAATCAGTCTCTGCACCAGATGATTGAAAATTAACTAATGTAACACAGAGTTGTAAACAGGACTCCAGAGGAGATTTTGGGACTTAAAGGCTGGTAAGTCTAATGTACCGGGAAAACTGATATAAATGATTATAAAGAACAGAATCATCATACACACAGAAAAGCACACTTTGTTGGGCAAGAGTCAACACAGCTTTTGTAAAGGGATGTCATGCCTCACCAATCTATGATAATTCTTTGAGGGAGTCAACAAGCACGAGGAGAAGGGTGATCCAGTCAATATACTGTACTTGAATTTTCAGAATGTCTTTGATAAAGTCCCTTATTAAAGGCTCTTATTAAAACTAAGGTCTGGTCTACAATACAGACCTATACAGGTATAATTGCGTTGCTCAGGGGTGTGAAAAATCCGTATCCCAGAGCAACATACTTATCCCAGCCTAATGCCCCATGTAGACAGTGCTATTTTGGCGGGAGAGCTTTTCCCACTGACATAGCTACTGCCTCTCAGGAAGGTGGATTAACTAAGATGATGAGAGAGCTCTCTTTCCTCAGCTTAGAGCTTCTTCATTAAAGCCCTACAGTGGTGCAGCGGCACCGATGCAGCATTTTAAGTGTAAACGTGCCCTAGATAGCCATGGGATAAGAGGGAGGTTTTCTCATGGATTAGTAACTGGTTGAAAGATAGGAAACAAGTAGGAATAAATGGTCAGTTTTCATCAATGGTGGGCAACACCATGCAGCCTGTCAGGGTAATCCGCAGGCAGGCCACAAGACAGTTTGTTTACATTTGCATGGCTGCCCGCAGCTCCCAGTGGCCACGGTTTGCAGTTTTCATCATGGAGAGAGGTGAACAGTAGTGTCTCCTAAAGAGCTGAACTGTGACTAGTGCCGTTCAACATACTCAATGATGTGGAAAAGGAGGTGAACAGTGAAGTGGCAAAGTTTGCAGATGATACATTATTCAAGATAGTTCAGTCCAAAGTAGACTGCAAGCAGTTACAGAGGGATCTCAGAAAACTGGGTGACTGGCCGACAAAATGGCAGATGAAATTCAGTGTTGATAAATGCAAAGTAATGCACATTGTAAAACATAATCCCAGTTATACATTCAAAATGATGGGGTCTAAACTAGCTGTTACCACCCAAGAAACAGATCATGGAGTCACGGTGGATGGTTTTCTGAAAACATCTGGTCAATGCACAGCAGCAATCAAAAAGGCTAATGGTATGTTAGGAACTATTAGGAAAGGAAGAGAAAATTAGACAGAAAATATCATAATACCACTATAAAAATCCATGGTGCAGCTACACCTTGAATATTGTGTCAACTTCTGGTCACCCCACCTCAAAAAGTATATAGTGGTACTTGAAAAGGTTCAGAGAAGGGCAACAAGGATGGTGTAACAGGCGTGCTCTCTGCGCCCCGCTGGGTTCACCCTCCTGGCCTCACTCCCCAATAAGTCAGGACCACTTCAAGCTGGTGTAACATCCACACTCTTTATTCCTGTGTCCGGTCCTCACCATCAAGCTCCAATTATTTACAGATTATTTAGAGGTTTGGCCTAACACAGGCCACAATGGCAACAGGGTAGCAGGTTCCTGGCTCCTTCTGAGCCTACTCTCCCCTCCTGGTCTCTGCGCATCCACCCTCCCGTACGCACTTTCACCCAAGCTTTTAGCCCATTAATGAGGCTGGCAGGTTCGGTCAGTTTACAGGCCAGCCCTAGCTAGTGGCCCAGCCCCAACCCATTTTCCTCCTCACTAGGTTAGCCAGTCTGTGTGCAAATAGGGTCTCTCCCCTCCTCAGCAGGTGAATGCCATCTCTGCCTAGCAGTCCTTCCTCGAATACCATCCCGTGGTTGAGGAAGCCAAAGCCCTCCTGGCGACACCATCTTCGCAGCCAGGCATTCACCTCCATGATGCATCTGTCTCTGCCCGGGCCCCTACCTTTGACAGGAAGAATCGAAGAGAATACCACCTGCGCTCCAAATTCCTTCACCCGTACTCCCAGAGCCCTGTAGTGACTCTTGATCCGCTCAGTGTCACACCTCGCAGTATCATTTGTGCCCACATGGATGAGTAGCATGGGGTGGTAGTCAGAAGGCCGGATAATCCTCGACAATGCCTCTGTAACATTTCGGATACGGGCCCCCGGCAGGCAGCATACCTCCCGAGATGAAATGTCAGGGCGACAGATGGGCGCCTCCGTCCTCCTCAGCAGAGAGTCTCCGACCACCACTACCCTACATTTCCTATTTTCAGTGGTGGCAGCAGACCTCCCAGCCTTAGGGGTACGAGGCTTGCTGGAGAGCAGCGGCTCCTGGCAGGGATCCCAGCTCTAAAGGCAGAGCCACCACCACCAGCAGCACAGAAGTAAGGATGGCCTGGTATGGTACTGCCACCCTTACTTCTGCGCTGCTGCCTGCAGAGCTGGGCCCTCAGTCAGCCACTGCCACTCTCCAGCCGCCCAGCTCTGAAGGCAGCAGTGCAGAAGTAAGGGTGGCATAGTATGGTATTGCCGCCCTTCTGTGCTGCTGCTGGCAGAGTGCTGCCTTCAGAGCTGGGCCTCTGGGCAATGAATGCCGCTCTCCAGCCACCCGGTTCTGAAGGCAGCACAGAAGTAAGGGTGGCAATACCATGACCCTGCTAAAATAACCTTTTGACCCCCCTGCAATTCTCTTTTGGATCAGAAACCCCAATTTGAGAAATGCTGGGCCCTCCTGTGAAATCTGCACAGTATACAGTAAAAGCATACAAAAGACCAAACTTCATGGAGGGAGACCAGATTTCACTGTCTGTGACGTGTTTTTCCATGGCTGTGAATTTGGTAGGGTCCTAGTTAGCTTTTACTTAAAGACTGTACCATGAAGCATGAGTAACCTTAATTCTGGCACCCCTAATTTTTGAATGCTTGACTTTGCACCTGTAATAATGTTCTTTTAATGTAGGATTTTTGTGTGCCATTATAATTGCAACTTTGCAGTAAGGAATAGGACTCGCCTCAATAAGAAGTCTATTATGAGAGAATGGAAACACCACATCTAATCTATTGTATTGACTGGAATAGCTACAGCATAGTACATGCTATCTTCAGTTAACTGCATTACTCTTTGACTATTGCTTTTAAGCAGAGCTGCCAAGAAAATATTTAGGTCCTAGAGACATTTGTAAGCCCTGCAGAGCTCCCTTACCTCATTCAATCATCTCACACTCGGACACACATTTCTGCTGATTTCACATGCTCTCAAATATCCTGGGAATTATCCGTGTCTGATTCCATCTGAGCTGCTCTGTTTCTGAGTATAATACTCCTTGAATTTTCTAAGGAATATAACTCATTGATTAACTAAAATTCACCTAACTGTCTTTCCTCCACAAAGAACTAATGGAACTGTGGAATCTAATTGAAAAATCAATTGGAATAGAAACTCACTTTGAGAAGAAACCACATTTGAGACACATTTCCCTCAAGGATTTAGCTAAAGCTAAGGGCTCTCAATACAGTTGTTGTGCTTTATCTCTGCATTTCAGTGATGGGTGGAGTTCAAATTGGTAAAATGCTGGCATATTTTGATATTAAAGGTGGATACATAAAAGCATTAGGATACTATCCAATATAATTTACTTGAATGCCCTGTTTGTATCATACCACATGTCAGATCGAAGTTAGTGAGCATGCTAATCTTAATGTCTTTTACAATACATTTTAGCTACTTTCAAACAACAGTAAGGAGCAGCCAGAAAAATAAATACAAATCAGTTCCTGGGAATCATGAACTTTCTAGGTGGTATCTACTAACCTATTACCTTCCAGTGAGCTCAGGTTAGTTCTGTACCAATTCTGAGTACACACACGTCTTTGAAGACACAAAGCCAGGTCAAAACAACTTCATAAAATAAGCTGCACAGCACAAAGTATGATGCAAAAAGCCTATCAAGCTAAAAGCTGTGCAGCAATTTAGGCTTCCAGTCTTATCAGGCTTTAGAAATTCACAGACAAATGTTAACAAGTAACTGCTGCCTATTGCGTATGTGTTTGGAGCATAAGAGTATCTGTGAAATGAAGTACATTGGTGAAATACTAATGTAAGTAGCCAGAACACCTCAGTGTTAATGTGGGGGCATGTTTTACACTTTACAATCACAGTGAAGTAAGCAGGTCCTTACCTTCTGGAAAACAGTTCTCAGGTTCCATTAAATCATCAGCCAGCTCGGGGATCTGTTCCAGTAGCTCTGCAGAATTTCCCAAATCTACTGTGCTGCCTTCAGAGAGACTGTTTTCATCAAGCTTGTGGGCAACAGGGGCAAAGATGAGGAAAACAAATTGATCAATCTTTCTCTAAGGAAGCTGCTGTGTTTTGAATTCGGCTCAACAATATCTCAGCAAAGAATTATAACAAAGGAAAAAACTGCCATGCATTGTATATCGCGTCCACCACCTGTGATAATAATTCTATCTGTTCCTCTTTGTGTTTATTGTCAGCCCATCACCATGTTATCTACAACAAAATTATTCATAAGATAAAACTTGAGATATTATTTTTAAACATTACCTATTCATTAAAATAAAGCTCTCTTTTGTAACATAGTCATATCATGAGATTTAGCATGGGAGAGCCCCTAGCAATTTTTTTGTGGTATATGTCCTTTCCTCTTACCTCATGCACTGGAACAGAGCATGCAACCCTATTATGAGGAACCATGGTCCAGTGGTTAAGGTACTTGATTAAGAGATCTGGTTTCATTCCTGGGTCTGGGACTTTCAGAAACTTGCCCAAGGTGACACTGCCTCTCTCTACATATCAGTTCCTCATCTGTAAAATGGGTATAATAATCCCTTTTCCTGAAGCATTGCCTGTCTTGTCTGTTTAGATTATAAACCCTTAAGGGCAGAGTGTGTCATATGATGTGTTGTAATAGCGCCTGTCACAATGGAGCTCCAATGCTGGCTAGGGTCTACTAGGCAATACAATAATACAAAACAATAACTGTCAGGAGGCATAGGTTATTCATTCAGTGACTCACTCTGTAATTTCTAATAAACCATTGAACTTATTTGAGCCTCAGTTTGTAATACTATTATGTCCATCCACAAGATGAGATAATAATACTTACATATGCTTGTTAAGTACTTTGAGATACAGGTGAAAGGTGGGATGTGTATACAAAATTTTTAATGAGGATAATGCAGTTAAAGAACAACTAAAACTTTAATACTTATTACTAAGGTGAAAATGAGCCTTCTGCTTTCCAATGCACACAGTCCATGTAAAATCTACAGCCAAATTAAATGAGAAGCTAAAGTTATATTAAAATGGACCAAATTGATTCCAGAAATGCTTACCACGTGGGACAAAACTTATTCATCTGCAATTAATTACAACAACCCACAGGTCTTGGACAGGGTTTACAATTCTCTGAACTTCTCGTGAAAAAGGATTACAAACAATTAAAAAGCAGAAAAATATCATATCAAGAGAGAGGGCAAAAATAAAAGTTAATCACAGACTTAATTGGGCAAAGCTTCTAAAAATTCCTATTCAGAATGAAAATATGAAAGTGGCTCACTGTCTAGAGACTACCAAGACTAGATGAGAACAAGAATGAAAAAAATGCTGGGCCAACTTTCAGCGCAGTCAGAACCACTGGATACCCATTCATGAGGGATTTTATTTGCCCATTTACCTGTTGGGTTATAAATACAGCCAAACACAGATTGTTAAAATGCTTCCTAAGTTACATACACTACAAGACAACTTTATGACAAAGAAAGTAAAAACTCCAACTAGAAGAGAAACCATTTTGGATGTACTTCCTACCAGTAAAGATAAAGTGTCAGATGGCGAGAAGAGACTCAGTTTGGTACCAGTACCCAAAAATCGACATGCTTTTCTAAACATTTCAATTTTGCCAAAAATGGCATTTTTCATCAAAAAAATCATTTTGATTAAAAATTCTGACTCGTCTAGCTAAAAGGAATAAGAAGGGAAAGATATTTTCTAGAGACAAAGTAACGTTTGATGAAGGAGATGTCATTAATGACAACTCAAATATGATGAAGATAATTATCTCCTTTTCAAAATCTATGTTCACCATTAAAAATAACAGAAGTCTGACCTAGTAAGAAGTGAGGAAGATCCTGTAAAAATAATACACTGCTACCCTGATATAACGCCACCTGATATAACACGAATTTGAATATAACCCAGTAAAGCAGTGCTCTGTGTGTGTGTGTGTGTGTGTGTGTGTGTGTGTGCGCGCGCGCGCGCACTCTGGTGGATCAAAGCAAGTTCAGTTTAACATGGTTTCACCTATAACACGGTAAGATTTTTTGGCTCCCAAGGACAGCGTTCTATCAAAGTAGAGGTGTATATGTTAAAGTGGAAGTAAAAACACTGAACATATATAAATCTGCAGGTTCAGACAATATACATTAAGAAAGGAAAGGAGAATGATCCCGGCAGTTGATATTTATTAAGTCGTTGGAATAAATATTAAGAGAACAAAATCAGTAAACTCCTAGAGAATAATGGAACCATGAACTGTAGATAGATTTATAAAGGCTTAAGGGTGGATCCTCTAGACCATCAAGGCCACTGTGCACCACAGCATTGTAAAATGGCTTTGGGCAGGGGAATTCTCCTTACTGGCATACTGCTGGGATAGCTGTCACCTCCTATGCCAGCTGCCTGGCATAAGGAGAAAGAGAGGGCATGTTAGGGGCAAGGCATGAATGGAGGAGATTTGGCAGAACAGAACTCTGCTATGACAGATCTTCCACTGGTGTAAGGTCTCCCCTAAATGCCACTAGGGATATGTCTACATTGGAATAAGAAACCTGTGGCACGGCCGTGGCTACTCTGGGTCAGCTGACTTTGGCTGTCAGGACTTGCGCGGTGAGGCTAAAAATTGCTGTGTAGATGTTCAGGATCTCAGGCTAGAGAACAGAAGGAGATGATGCGGGGGCTGGGGCAGGCAGCAGGAACCACGGGTGACAGGCGGGTGGTTGGGTGCATGGGGAGTCTGGGGAGGCAGCAGCACCTGGGGTGCCAAAATGCAAGTTCTTCCAGGGTGTCAGGATGCTCAACTCCCATTGAAAGTTGATGGGTATCTTGAAATCCCAGTCTTATTTCATAAAATTAGTGAATGGCAGGAAAATGGCAGATACAACACATGAATCTTAGTAAAGCATCTGATTCAGTGTCACACAAAAGTCTACTCTTAACATTAATTCTAATTATCTTGAATTCAACCACTGTCAGATTAATTGACAGATATCTGAAGGACCATAAACATAAGACAGTGACAAACGGCAACTAGGAAAGAGGAAGTATCTAGTGGTTTACCCCAGGGATCAGTGTTAGGTCCAGCCTTATCTTTGTGAATGATGTAGAAGAGGGACTGAATGGTAAAATTACTAACTGGAAGGAGTGGTGACCTGCAGCAAGGACAGAAGAAGAGAGATTAGAAACATGGATGGAAAATGAGGCTGGTCTTGGAAAAGTACAAACCAGGGAAAAGATAACTGAAGCACAGATATTCAGTGGAAAGGAGAAACATGTACCCCTGTGACTCTAAGACACACCTGCAGTAACAGCAGAAAGTGAATTAGACATGATTTTACAGTGGGATACGGCAATGCAGAAGACCTATGTGGTTTTGGGCTGTGTACAAAGAAGCATCATGTCTTAACCTCAGAGGTAATATTTATTCTCTATGCAGATGTTGGGTTCCTATACCTGGAATACTGTGTTAGTTCTGGCTATCTCAACACCGAAATGAGATAAATAAGGAGTTGACAGAAAAACAACAAAAATGACCAGTGGGATGGAGGGCTTAGTTGGAGGAATGATTAAACAAGAGAATTAATATGTATAGCTTAGTTAAATTTAGATCAAATGGGGGTGGGGGGGAAGAGGGATGGTTATAAAAGTATTCTAAAATTTAAAAAGTATTAATTCATTAAAGAAGAGGAATGCTTTATGATAGTACAAATGAATAATGAGATGAAATTCAGAAAGGCAAAATTTAGGCTAGTTGTCAGGAAAATATTCCTGCCAATGAGATCTATTAGGCTGGGGAATAGTCTGCATTGGGAAATGGTGAAATCCCAGTTGCTTGAGACATTTAAAGATGATAGGACAATATTCAATAGGGATGATGAATTGGATCATCCTAACAGGTCTTTTCCATCTCTAACATCAATGATTCTATTTCTCAAATGCCTCTGACAGTTCATATGAGATTAATTTTTAATCATATAATTTATTCTTTACTGACATCAACATTGTTTTATTCCCAACACATTCAATGTGTCTTATGACTTCCTCTTACTGAATGAATCATTGAAAATCCTCTCTCTTGGGCCAAACAAATCTGTTAAGAGACTTCCTAACAATTATTTACTTTATATGGCTACTCCCAAGATCCTAGGACATTTATCAAATAGATCAACTTGTCCTTATTTGCCCTATGAGACCTCACAGAGATTATTTGTGAAGAGTAGGACTCTAGGCATTTAATGCCCATGCAGACTCTGACCTTCAAAAATAGCATCCTTTGGGCTCTACTCTTTAATGCTGGAATTCACAGCCTGATGTGAACTTCCGTTTGGTTTCCAGTGTTCCATGGAATACTGCCACGTTTCTCCACCGCTTTTTGAGCAGACACAAATAGAAATAGTTGTATTTTACTAGATGAAGATGGCATTTGTATTCTGGGACCCATTTAAAGGTGAGGGAGGAAATGGGGATTATCGTTTTATCACCATGTTGCTGAATATATCACAGCTAGAATGTTCCAGTACAATCATAGCATTTCATTCCAAAATTAACAAAAGGATATAATTGTCCAATTTCCTGCTTTAGTGCAAGTTTCTCTCTAGAGAGAGAAATTAAAATGTACAGTTTTGGAAGCGGAGGGGGCAGAAAAAACAACAAACTAACACAATGTAAACCTGAAATTAGGTTCTCCTCACTATTATGTTACATGCAGAAGGCTTCACTCCTTATACTAAACAATTCCAGAAATGAACTTGCATCTTCAGCCAATGGTATCTCTAGATCTTACTAGCTTGTGATCTTACATCTTTTAGAATGTAATTTTTCCTGAGGCTGGAATATTAATTGTTTCTGAGTCTACCTCGTTTTAAATTCAGGGCCCTTTTAATTAATCTGGGGATGAGGGTTCAAATGAAAAACTGAGAATTATTCTAACTAAACAGTGTAAATATCTCTAATTTAAATGTTTTTATGGCTAGTGAATTTTCTAGTCACAATATTACAAATAGGAATCAATGTGTATAGAAAGGATGAACTAGCTCAGTGAATGTTCCATGCTTCCTGGAATACCACAGAAATCCCTCCCTGTGATCTTTGCTGGGTTCAGACTCTAAGTATTTTATGTTGGGGGTGTGGAATAGTTATTTTTGCAAGCACGGACCTTAAAATGATGCCTCTTCGAACAACTTTCTTTCCCTTCTTCTAGTTCAGTTCCTACCTTCAAACAACATTAGAACTACAAAAATAATACATCTCAAAACATGGAATTCCAGATTTCAAACAGAACACAACACCAATCTCTATCTACAGAGATATCTATTATATCAGATACTAAATTCTTCTGAAAAAAAGCAGATAGGTTATCAGCATGTTTGGACTTTAAAGCACTGGTGTCACCTAGTGTAGTGAAACAATTTGTTAGCATTTTTGCTCTGTTACTGACTGTCAACTTTGTGCAATACCACAGTAATTCTACCAAACTCAAGAAATAATATGCTGTGATGTTACTGATATAATCTGGGACTGTATACAACATGAAGTTATGAATATTGGCTCTATATTTTCTGTACTTCAAACTTATGCTATGTTTCTGGAAGACATCCCAGACAAGTTTGTGTTAGCTCTGCCTAGCCTGCTTGATGGCCCATTAAGGACCATTAGCTACACAACTGACCCATTGAGAGAAGGCAGATACGCCTTTTAACTCAGCAATGTATGGAGGGACTTGCCCATGTGACTCCAAACTCCATTTTGCTGTAATTTTCCATAGTAAGAACAAAGAAGTGTTCTTATACCTGGAAAAAGACTATAAAAGATTGATGCCTCATCTCCATCCTGCTTCTTACCTCAGGAGGAACTTTGCTACAAACTGAAGCTGAACAAAGGACTGAATGACCCATCCCAGCAGGGGATGTACTCCAGAGACTTGATTCAAACCTCCATCCCTGCTACATGCCTGAACTAAGAACTTTGCCATTACTGTACGTAATTGATTCCATTTAACCAATTCTAACTCTCATCTATATCTTTTTCCTTTTATGAATAAACCTTTAGATTTTAGGTTCTAAAGGATTGACAACAGCATGATTTGTGGGTAAGATCTGATGTGTATATTGACCTGGGTCTGGGGCTTGATTCTTTGTGATCGAGAGAACCTTTTTTCTTTTATTGGGGTGTTGGTTTTCATAACTATTCATTCCCAGGACGAGTGGCACTGGTGGTGATACTGGGAAACTGGAGTGTCTAATTGCTTGTGACTTGTGGTTAGCCAGTGGGGTGAGACCAAAGTCCTCTTTATCTGGCTGATTTGGTTTGCCTTAGACATGAAAAAACCCCAGCCTTGGGCTGTAACTGCCCTGTTTAAGCAATTTGTCCTGAATTGGCACTCTCAGTTGGGTCCCGCCAGAACCGCATCATCACATATGCATACCTCCCAGAGAAGACTGAGAGGCAGTTGGAAACCCACACTTTAGCTGACACCAACTGAATTACAGCAGGGATTACTATTTATTTATTATTTGTGTGTTAGGTGCTTAAATTCTCATAGCTGTGTGTTGGCTCTGCAGTGCTAAAAGGAACAAAAAAACTTATTTTAATCCAATGAAATCAGCAGACATGCCTCTGACTTCATCCAAGAAACAACTCTTTGTTTACATCGTCACTTTTCAGAAGGGAATAGCATGGACCTCAGATCCTAAAGCCACAGATGGTAACTTTACAGTTTCTTCTATGGTTGCATTTCTTGATACCACTTGGATACCACTTGCAAATATTTTTATTTTTAATGCATTTTCCAAGTTCTTCAGTGTTTTTATAAGAACCTCTGCTCCTTTATCAAGGCTACCAAAGCTACTACCTATTATTTCTTCCTTGCCATTGGAGAGGTTCTTTGTTTTTTCAAACCAAATAAACCCACCTTAATCTCTATCACATGCACTATTATCTTGGTCTACTGATTGCATGCAATATCAGGTAGGAAAGTTGTTTCTGTTACCTCTTTTTGCCCTAGCAGTAGTGGTGATGGTGTTGGCGGCAGCTCAGCCTTCAATTGTTTATCCACGTACAACTCACTTAGCTCTTCACAAATCTCAGAGGTCTGACTCCGGACTCCTGGGCTTTTGCATTGCTGCCCCTTTAGTTGCAGCTGTTTTTCCTGCTGGAGATAATCCTTGATATGTTTATTTTCTTGTTTTTTGGCCGCATGCTTTTATTTCTTAAGCAGAACTCCTCAGCTAGAACTACACTCACTGAGGGATGATTCTTTAAGGCAAAATGGTAAGCAACATGATTGCACATGATTATGCTGTAACTTTTCAGGCTTAGCAACTGTATATGTTAAGATGCTTTGCTGTTAAAAAAAAAAAAAAGTGGGACCTGCCTTCTTCTCAGGCATTGTTGTTAGAGGAAAGAATTGTCCTGCAGTCTTGTTCATTTTTAGTCTCTATTTTTTGCGAGAGAATTTGTCTCCAGTGACCAGAAACAACACAAAGAGGTTATTTCAGTTCAGCCAAATAATTGAGAGATGCAATCTGCAGTCACAAAATCAGGCAGCAGTATTTAGGCTGTGTCTACACTACAGAACTTAGAGGAGCACAACTGTACCGCTGAAGCTGCGATGCTATACGGTCTCCCATGTAACCGCTCTATGCAGATGGGGGAGAGCTCACCTGTCAGCATAATTAAAACACCCCCAACAAGCAGCGGTAGCTATGTCGGCATAGTGCTGTTTACATTGGCACTTTTGTGGTGAAACTTATGTTGGCCAGGGGTGTGTTTTTTCATACCCTTGACCGAGAAAAGTTTTACCCACAAAAGTGCTAGACAGCCTTAGCATAAGCACCAGAGGTAGGTAAGCCTGCAATATCCTATAGTACTGTACACATCTGTACTTAATGGTAGAAAGAAAACCACATGAAAAGAAGGAAAGAGACAAGTTTAAGAGGAAGGAAACCCACAGAACATCGAAAAAGATAAAACAATCTTAAAACAGAAGATGGGGAAGCATAATCTTCTCTCATTATGGTCAGCTTTCTGTTATCGTTGTTTCTACATAGGTCCCTATTCATGAACTAAGTCTACCCCATTCAGCAAAGCATGTAAGTACATTCTGGAGCCCAGTAAAATCAACAAGACTTAACCACATGCTTAAAGTTACACACATGCTCAGATGCTTTACTGAACAGGGATGGACTGCTTAATCAGAGCCCCAATTCTGAATGAAACTGAATGCCACATTCTGCTAATAGTTACTACTTGCCATAGTACTTACTACCACAAGTAGTGCCATTAAATTCAGACACTTATTAGCAAGTGTGATGATCGCTATTGTAGAATTCTATATTACTCGGAGTACTAAGAATTATGCCTGGTTGTGTTTGTAGGATTAGACCCTAAATTTATAAGGCTAGATATGTATAAATCAGCATAGCTCCACTCATTTACACCAGCTGAGAATCTAGCCTGTAACTCCAATAGCTTAACAAAGTATTACCATACTTTATATCATTACTGCCGCTGCTACTAAAATATTAATAAAGCTCAAGATGATTTCAAAGACTTATGCTGAAATACTTAGAGGGACTTTCATGCTGAGAAAAAGATTACAAGTGTAACTGGATTTCAACAATCATGTTTTAAAGAAGTTTCTCTGTCCCTTCCCTCCCCACCTTCCTTGATTCTACAGCTACCTCACTGCAGAAGGCAGCAGAAGAGATGTGAGGCAAAAAAAATCTCATTAAAACTATAACTATCTGAAATAACATTGGAGAAAAGGAGAGTGGTTGGTTAAGTAAATTGCTTTTCATACAAATGTTCTCAGAATGTCAGGTTTGTACTGGTCCTTTCAAATGTCTTTCTGCTTTCATAGCAAATTAATTTTAAATTAAATTACTGGTTTCCTGCTTCAGAGGGCATGAGGCCTAATGTATATTTTAACTTTAATAAATTAAATTATGCATGACCAAGTCTGTACCCTGTGCTTAAGAATATGCTACATAAAATTGCCAGGCACAGCTCAGCATCAGTGCACACAGGCCAAAGAGCGCTCCCTAATCATTGGGTTACAGTTTTGTCTTAGTCGGAAAGTTACATGCCTAAAAGTATATCTTTAAAAACAGTAAAACACACAGGGGAGCAGCTAATATGCAAAGCACACTGTACACAAGTAAGGCACTCAGCCATAAAAGGTTTTTTAATGCAATGTGTATGCGATTTAGCACCAAGTAATCTTAATGGCAGAGTATTGGTTATAACACTAGAACAACAGAAACAACTGTTTCATGTTGAAAGTTTAATGTAATCTGGGTGACATCTCAAGTTCATTTGTGCATTAAAGGCTATGCATCTGCAGACATGAGAAATCGTGACGTGTCTGAGAATAGACTGTGTGACTCCGTTGATCTGAAGAACATTAGAATTGTCAAGTAATTATTACCTTGCACAGCGAAGGTAAAGTCAATCAAAAACTTTTCATTATTTACTAACGGCTGGGGCTGGCATCAAGATCTAGGGACTCTTCCTAACCCTCTCCTGTCCACTACATTCACAATGACATGTGATGACATGATGTCAGTTACTAGTAATGATGTTATTGTGTAGTGCCAAAGCTGTCCCATAGGGACAAAATTTCATTGTGCTGTGATACTGCATCAGGATGGAACATCATCACAACACACTTTTTGATTTGTCCTGAAAGCTACACTTGAGGGGAAGACCTGTGGGAAAAAAAAAACAGCCTGTCCCATGAATCTGGGGATTGCTGGCAATCCCATTCTGAGTATCAGGGGATGATGTGAACTTCAAGTATTGCAAGTAATTGATGCCAGCCCTGGTAAATCCATTCTCATTTGGCATGATCTCCCCCATTTCCAGTACACATTGCAGGGTCATCAAAGCTTCATCATCGGTTCCAAAGAGAGACCCAGGTGTATTTATTTTATTTTGTTCAACGTGGAACTGTTTTTGGTTTTGTTTTGATTCTAGGCAATCTGTTTTTCTGGCATGAGCAGCAGCAGATTTATCTCCACTAAAGCTTCCCACTGTGGGTGGTTTATGTAATTCGTTTTTAATTTTTGGTGTGAAGTGCTGAGTTGCCACAGCAGTATGTGTTATGTTAATATTTATCGATTCAGTTGTTTTATTCATTTATAAAGTGAAAACATCAAAGCAATACAAAAGCCTTCATGCAAGGCCGAAGCTAAGCATAAGAAAATTAAACAATTGCTCATGGTCCCGAGTAGCTCAAGGGGGACTCCTATTCACTTTTTATTATATGTGCTATGGGGGGCCCCAAAATATTCCTGCTTAGGGCCCTGCATGGGCTAGCACCATGCTTTCATGCTGGTAGGGTTGGGATGGAGGGTAGAGTTGCCAACTTTCTAATGGCACAAAACCGAACACCCCTGGCCCCCCGCCCCATCCCTTCTCCTAGGCCCCATCTCTGCTCACTCCATCCCCCCTTCCTCCATCACCTGCTGTACCCCAACCTTTCACTGGACTGGGGCAGGGGGTTGGGGTGCAGAACGGGTGTAAGAGCTCTGGCTGGGAGTGCAGGCTGTGGGGTGGGGCCAAGGATGAGGGATTTGGGGTGCAGGAGAGGGCTCTGGGCTGAGAGGTTCAGAGTAAGGGAGGGGGTACAGGATCCAGCTAGAGGTGTGGGCTCTGGAGTGGGGCCAGGGATGAGGAGTTTGGGATGCAGGAGAGGGCTCCAGGCTGGGGCAGGGGGTTGAGGGGTGGAGTCCAGGTGGCGCTTATCACAGCTCCCAGGAAGCAGCTGCCAGATCCTTGCAGCCCCTAGGCGCATGGGTGGCCAGGGAGGCTCTGCGCACTGCCCTCACGCTCACAGGCGCCGCCCTCACAGCTTCCAGCCATTGGGAGCTGTGAAGCCGGCACTCGGGGAGGGGGCAGTGCACAGAGCCTCCCAGCCCAAACTTGCAGGCCAGCACTACTGAGCTGACCTGGAGAGGCATGTAAACAGGACCAGGAAAGGGATTGGCTCAGTTTATTTCCCCAATGGAACAAGGCAGAAACAGGGACTCATTTGTGACTCTCCTGGAAAAGGGCTACTACAAACCACCCTTTACTCAGAACACATTGCAGAGTACTAATCCAGTCCTGTGCACTGAGGGTGAAATATACCCCTGCGCAAAGGGCGAGCACCAGGCCTATGTACCACTTATGTCTAACTGAAGACCTATTTTGAGAGATTAAGTGGGATTTACATAGAGCATGGGGTTTGTGCTGGCATTTCAGGATTACACAGCACCGCTTGAGATGGTCAAGAATTAAAATACCCGGATAATTGTAGGAAGTTGTCAAATGGCCATGTCATTACTGTCGGAAGAAGATACTGCCAATAATGACATCACAACTTTAGCCAATGCAGGATGGCTGACATGTCATCACTGTTTTGTTGAAGGAACACAAGTCAGCATGGCAGTAATTAATGATTTAATGACTGGCAGATCATTTTAACCTTCAAAGCCTCCAAACAGTCAGCCTTTGAATGTGAAAAATGTAACAGGAGGGATTGAATGGCTAAATGGAATATGGAGGCTTCACTGTACCTGGTCCAATACAGCAGTGATCAAATATAGGTATTAAACCATGGTTGTTTACAGGGCCATGTGAAACAGTGGAGATGTCTGCCCTGCTCCAAGTGTACAGCTATGGATATAATAAAATCACCATGATTGGCACCATTCCTTTGCAACAATTTGCATCCAGTAATTGGGCCCCACTTCCTCATCAGAAAGGCCAAGAATTAACTGATAACGAAAACCAAACTACCACCTATCTAACTCTTAGCTGTGGGGATAAGAAAAGCAGTGCACATTTCTGCTGCTGTGTAAGGAAGTTTGCATTGCTTCCTCTCTGTACCTGTTGTAGAGGTCCAGTAAACAGAAGACTGCACTCTCGAGAGCTGTCAGAAAAGCACCTTTCAGAAAGGCTAAATTCACTTTTTAAAAGAGCTTAGAAAAAAAATTTAGGTTAAAAAAGGAGAGAAAAAATAACCATGAACCAGAGATCCTACTAATAGAGGGTTGCTAGGAATAGCTTTGTGGTTTGAGTACTGGCTTGCTTAAACCCATGGTTGTGAGTTCAATCCTTAAGGGGGCTGTTTAGGGATCTAGAGCAAAAATCTGTCTGGGAATTGGCCCTGCCTGGGAAGGGATATAATACCTCGTGGTTCAGGGCCACGAGGAAACTTTTCCTAAGGGCAGGATATCCCATAACGGTCACAGAAGAGTTTCTTGTACACTTTGTCTGAAATATCTGGTACTGGGGACTTTTGATGAGAAGGGAACCAAAGTAGATGGAGCACTAATCTAGTTCAACAATTCTTATATACCACTCTCCCCATTGTTCAACTGTGCAAAGGCCAGCTACAATCTGTCCCAAAGGAAGTAGGAACAATTTACTCATAATTAGAAACTGCTGGTCACATATTCTATGTGATTTGGTTTTTTAAAAGATGACATCTGTCATAAATAGAGAGCTAAGGGTTAATGTTTCTTTTATCTGTAAAGGGTTAACAAAGGGAACCAAACATCTGACCAGAGGACCAATCAGGAAACTGGATTTTTTAAAAGTCAGGGAGGGAATTTTTGGACTCTGAGTCTTTTGTTTGTCTCTCAGCTATGAGAAGGTTCTTTCTATCATCTTATCTTCTGTTCCCAACTTGTAAGTACGGTAGAAAAAACAATATTAGCTTTTATGTTGTTTTGGGTGTATTTACATGTGTGTAATGCGGAATGTTTCAATGATATCTTTTAATCAGCTGTTTATTCATATTTTCTTATAGCAAAGCTATATTCATCTTAGTTGCCAGAGTTTATATTCTTATGTCTTCATCTTTTTTTTTTTTAATAAAGTTTTCTCTTTAGACTTGTTTATTTCTCTCTGTTAGCTTAAGACGGGAGGGAATTCTCTTCTGTGTAGATCTCGGGGGTAGCTCTGCAGACAGGGAGTTGTGGGAGGGGAAAGAGATAGGATCATCTCGTTTCCTTGTATTTGGGTTGTCTCTTTGTGAATAGAGGAGAACATGCTTTCTTGTATGTATGAAAAGATTGCATCCATACTATCGGTTAGCCCAGAGAGAAAGTCTGTGGAGAGAGAGGGGGAAGGAGGGATTATGTTCCCTTGCCAGTAAGGACTCAGAGCTTCTAGTGCTAGTCCTTCCAGAAGGGTGGGAGAACCAAGAGGCGGCACAAACCCTGGAAATTTTGGATGGTGGCAGCGAGATAAGATCCAAGCTGGTAATTAAGCTTGGAGGTTTCTGCTAAGCACCCAGAGTTTGGACGCTAAGGTCCAGATTTGGGACAAAGGCTTATTACAACATCATGCATAACTTTACCTGGAACATGGTTTATAAAGAGAAACAGATAAGCATATCCCTAAATGATGCAGAAGAAGCGGCTCAGATACCAGCTTTGAGCTTTGCTTGTGAACTCCAAATGTAGGCTTGTTATGTAGCACACAATTAATATTTGTCTGTAAAGTCAGTGGGTCAAATTCTGCCCTCAGGTAATATGTACAGGAAACCCAATAGTGTTCTGTTGTACTGGTGTGTGTCTGGAGTAACTCCGCTGAAGTCAATTAAGTCCTTACTCTGGATTTACACCAGTGTAGCTAGGGCAGAAGTTGGCTCATTGACTACACGGGTGCATGTATTGGAGGGCAGAATTTGGTCACCAGATCTCTAAACAATTTTTCCTGAAAGTCACTGGAGCAATTCAGATATTTGTAGCTAGATTGTGATACACTTATACTGAACAGTACCTTACTCCATGAGTAGTCAGCATGAGACAGAGTATAAGGATCTGGCCCTTAAATATCAATGCAGTTAAAGCTGGCCAGATCCTCAGCTGATGTAAATTGTCATAGCTCTGCTGAAGTCAGTCCAGCTGAGAATCTGTCCTATTGCTTTTCAGTTTTGGGTATTGGAGAAGATCGTACCTAAAACTTCTGAAGGTACCTATCATCCCAGCCACAGCTGAATTAATTTCCTAGTCTATGCACAAGACATGGATCCTCTGCCAAATGCCTTTCCTCAGGAAAGTAAATAGAACAGTTTTGCAATGCTCTATCCCAGATTAATCCAGAACATTTAAAGAGTTTGAACTGTGGCCTGGAAAAGTAGAGAGTATTAATTCTAATCGCTCAATCTTAGTTGGTCTAAGATCATTTTCCAAACCCAGCAGCACATTGTCCATAATCAGATAGTTTCATTTTTCTAAGAGTTCAGTTTTAAAATTAGTCTAAGTAGGAGAACTTGGCAAAGGGATGCACTGCCAACGTTAATTTATCCTGTTATCAATTCAAAAGGCTTAAATAGACAGCGAAAGTGTTTCATAAGTGTTCATTGTTCAGAGTTCAAACTAATACCTTTTGCTAAATTGCATCCTGATGTTTAATCACTAGACACTTTATATTTCTTTTGGTAATTGGGATCTCTCCACAATATAATATGGACAATTCAAACAAATGGGCTCCTCCAATGTAAGTTTCAGTTCTGGAAGATTGTTGTACTTCTAAAGTTCACCTAGAAATACAATAGGCTTTAAAAGAGTGACTGAAATAACCACAGACTTTTTCAGTCAGTTAAGGCTTAATATTTCTGTCATCATCAAGAATGCTTCGTGCTATTACATCCAAAAATGACAGAACATCTGACTGGCTTTTAGTTGCTATTACTTTCAATTTAGATATTTTGGATTTATCATCAGACATGACAATTTCAAACTCACTCTCTCTCAAGCATACACACACATATCTCTGGGCCTGGGAAGTAAGTCATTTTGTAACTGGACCAAAAATATTGAGTGGCAGTGTGTTCTTTACCAAAGGGAGAAACTGAGAAATGCTCATTTTGTGGCAGCATTTTACTTGGGGGGTGGAAGGGATATGGATACTAGGAAATGGCACCCAGTAGTCTGTGACTGACATGTAGTCCATGGTCTGAGCACTTGTCCAAATGCATGTTGTCAAGTCAGCTACGCCTGATATCAGTTCTTTCAGTGCCAGGCTTTTTTTTTTTTTTAATTGCCCTTCAGTGTTTCATGGATCTTAGGCATTATGCTATGGAGAAATAGATTTCCAAGCATCTTACACTAAATGAGCATCCTAAAACCTTTGTTAGCAGTGTGACTGCTCTAATCATATCAATGAAGAAACTGACAGCAAGTCTTCTAGTCCTGGCTGCTGTGTCTTGATGAAACTGATGCAACAAATCTAAATGCCTACACATGTGAACGTGAAAACAAATGTAAAGATTTTGTTGTTTAATATTTGCCAACAAAGTTCAAATTATTCCTCTAGCACACACTAATTTTCTTGCACCTACAGTATTTTTCCAGGCATTTTTCCTTAGGTGGTAAGTTACATCAGCTTGTGCCCCTTTAGATTTAGATTCAAAGCCGATGACTAGAGCTAGTCCAAACTCTTTTGATGGAACAGTTTTTCATCAAAATCGAAATGGTTTGTGGGAATGCATCAATTTTGATTAAATGTTCTGCATTCTCATTACATTTTGATAGTTTCAAAAAGTTTTGCTTTGACAGAGTTTCATTTTGTTTCAACCTTTTTATTATATTAAATATTATTTTTAATCTATATTATGATATTATATATTTGTTTCCGCATTAGCAAAACAAAACATTTTGATAGTTACAAGACCTGATGAAGGGCTCTGTAAGCGCAAAAGCTTGTCTCAGCAGAAGCTGGCCCAATAAAGGACATTACCTCACCCACCTTGTCTCATAGGAATTTTTGACTTTTTGTTCTGATTCCAAACGAAAACACATTTCAAAATGTCAGAATTTTACTGTGGAATGGAAGTTCTGGTTTCCAACTAGCTCTACTGATGTCATAAACAGTAATGTAAATTAGATATTAGGGACCTATGAAACTCCCACTGACTTCAATGGGAGTTGCCCTCCTGCATCTGATAGTAGAATCTACCCACAGGTGTAAGGGTAGAATCATGGATCAGAAAATGAATGTAAGTAGCAAAGTAGAGTCACCTGAACCAATCTGGTATTCAGTGGGTGGACTCAGTACAACAATGGCATTAGCAGGCTCAGTTCCCATGGAACTCAATAAGATTGATTCTGATACCAGACTAAATCAGGTGTTATGTTACACCATTGGAGTCAGTGCAGTTACACAGATGAGAAACTAGGAAGACTGCAAAATGAGGCCCTATTGGAACTGTGCAGGACCTCAGGGGAATAGACAAAGGTATGCCACCTTTCCTCAAACAACAGTCCCTGCACCAGATACTACATCCTGGAATGGGATGACCTAGCAGTCACTACAGCAACTTGATGCTATGTAAGGATCTCCCCATTCAGGAGGAATCCTCAGCTGGCTCAAGCTGTTGGCTTTTCAGCTTCTTTGCAAAATCAGGGTGGCACAAAGCAGTCACAGCAGGGTGTCAGATTTGGCCCATTATGAAACACAAGGAGAGGTGTAAGTTAAAGTTATGTTTGCCTGCTTTAAGGGAGTATAAGGAACAGTAAAGCACTCTTTCATGGCAGTAGGCAGCAAGCACATTCCATATGACCCAATTAGCCACCCCATTGTAACAAACCAATAATGGCATTTTTCAAAAACAAGTGCTGAGCTTTCACGGTGCACGTGGTACATTTGCAGAACACTTTTCCATACTAGACATGGCAGTGCAGATTCTGATCTCACTTGCACAAGTGTAAATCAGGAGTAACACCACTGTCAACAGTGCCTACAAATGTGAGATCACAGTCAGGCCCACTGGGTTTGCCATTGGCATATAGCCTCACATTAGTGCACTGCTGCTGTCACTGAGGTATAAACAAGCATACTACCTAGACAGAGGACTGGGATCCATTGACAAAAACAGTTACTTATACTGAGCTTATCCTACTACTTCAGGAAGACACAGGAAGCATATATTGAAATGGGGGCTTATATTTTCAGCATCAACAGCTTTATCCTCTAAGGAGGAGACTGTTTTCCAGGAGCTGCAGATGGATGTTTGATATTGATTGAGCCGATTCAGGTTCTCTGGTCAATGGGAGCTGTGGGGCCGGCACTGGGGCAGGGGCAGCGAGCGGAGCATCGCTGGCTGCCCATGTGCCTAGGAGCCACTAGGACTTGGCAGGTGCTTCCAGGATCCACGTGGAGCTAAGGCAGGCAGGGAGCTTGCCTTAGCCCTGGGCCCCTGCTGCACCGCCGACCAGATATTTAACGGCCTGGTCAGTTGTGCTGACCAGAGCCACCAGATCCCTTTTTGACTGGGTGTTTTGGTCAAAAAACAGATGCCTGGCAACCCTAGGCTGCTGCGTAAACATACCGTTAGGCTACATCTACACTTTACTGCACCTTTGGCTCTGTGTATGGCATATGTAGCTTCAAGCTGCAATAAAGAACAAGCTGGGTCCACACTGTGGAGTGTAGCTACATGTCAGTGAAAGACTTTGGCAGAGGAAGCAGTGTGGAAGGCTTTAGCTGCTCCCCACTGCCAGAGCCTTTCACCGCCTTTCCCCTCTGCTTCCCTTCTGCCAGAGCCTTTCCCCACTGTTGGAGTCTTTCACTGTGGCAGAGAAGGGCTCTAGCAGCAGGGGATTGCCAGAGACTTTCCCCACTGCCAAATTCTTTCCCTCTGATGGGAAACCCACCCCGCTCACCATTGCTAGAGTCTTTCCCATTTCCCAGCTGCCTTCCCGCCACTATAGTCTTTGCCTCTGACAGGGAAAGGCTCCAGCAGCATGGAGGCAGTACATGGCTGAAAGTAGCAGTGTAGGTGTGAAGGCACCACCTGGGTGGGTAAACAGCTGTGCAGGGATGAACTCAGGTGCGATTTGTATGTACTCTACTACTCTAAGTTAAGGTTTCACATGCCAGTAATATATTTTAATGTTTTTTGAAGGGCTCTTTCTATAAGTCTTATGACAAGTTCCTCCTCTACCTTGGTGAGTTCTGCACTTATTGGCAGATTTGCTCACCTCAGTGATCCGCCTCTCTGGGGAACCCACAGTCTGGGTCAACTCCTCTTCTGTCTGATCAGGAATTGGGAGGTTTGGGGGGAACCCAGGCCCACCCTCTATTCCAGGTTCCAGCCCAGGCCCTGTGGATTGCAGCTGTCTATAGTGCCTCCTGTAACAACTGCATGACAGCTACAACTCCCTGGGCTACTTCCCCATGGCCTCCTCCAAACACCTTCTTTATCCTCACCACAGGACCTTCCTCCTGCTGTCTGACTCACAGCAAGGCGGAAGGCTCGTCATCAGTTGAACCCCTTCTGCTCTTCCGGGCCTCGATCCGAAGGATGTTAATGAGCTCAGCCTTCCGCTTGCCGCTTCCCTGCACGAAAGACCAGCCCTCCATGGCATGCATCGGGGGTTGCTACAGGTCGGATCAGGGGGCCAAGGGCAATGGCCTAGAGACTTGGGGAGGCAGTGGTGGTAAGCCTAAAGCTCGTAGCGCGTAATGCTGTCCCTCCTGAGACTAGCCGCGTACTCCTTCACGTCCTTGGAGCTGAGGCTGGCTCGCGCATGCTCCGCTCCACTCTTCCCTCACCTCTCTGCATGATCGTCCCTAGGAAGGCCACGGTGGCAGCAGCAGCACGAGGCGCCAGCTTTGAGTGCCGGGCACAGGGTGCCAGTGATGACAGTCCGGCGCTCACATGACTGGTGCTCTCAGGCAAGATCCTCCAGACGCTTGCCTCCGTGTCTGGGCCTAAGGGCAATCCCTACACAGAGCGTCGCCCACTCACAGCCCTGGCCGCACACCCCTTGGACTAGCCTCTATCCTTTTTGTCTAGCACTCGGCCTCCCTACAGGTCGCAATGTGATGCACCTCGGCCTACGTGGCTGGCCCCTGACTGGTAGTAAGTGCTGCCCCCAGATCCCCAGTTCCAAAAGTAGCCCCTCCGCAGATACTGCCCCCCGCCAGGCGTCCGTCTGAGCGGACCGTATTGACCAGCTTTGCATCTTAACCCCCCAGGCCTGGATAGCGAGTCAGACCTGCCCTGAAATTAGATTACCTAACACTCGTGTAGCGCCGAGGTGCCCGGCTCCCATGCGCTTGTGCCGGTTCTTGCAGCCCAAAGCGCGGCAGATGTTGTTTCCCCTAGGGTTCATGCATTCGACTCCCTGCTGCCAGTGATCTCCGCTGTGATGGCGTCCCCCCAGAGGCAGAGGCATATGCAACTCGCAGGTGGCAGAGACACGACGCGGACAATCTGCGAGGAACGGACGGTCGATCGTGAGGCGTCAGTGACACGCACTCCCAGGGTCTCCTGACCTCGCCTCCCAGTTGGCGAACACACGTCCACGCGCTCCATCTGGATGTGTGCCGTCCCACTCACTCTCGCCTATCGCCTTCCCTTTCTGGCACCCCTCCTCCCTGCCCTGCAGCCTCCCCACGGGCGAGAGCGTGGTTCGCCTCCACCCGTCCTCCTTCCCTCCCCTCGCGGTTGCTCCACCTGTCCCCGCTTCGTCTTATGTGCCGGCGATGTGACGTGCAGGAGGAGGAGGAACCGCCGCGAGGGGCTGCCCGAGCCGGCCCGCTTCCTCCAGACTGCCGCCGGCGTGGTCGCGACTGCCGCGTAGCCCGTGACGGGGTGGCGCACGGCGCGCGGCTGCCGGATCCAGCGCTGATCAGGGCCGCGCGCGCTACATGGCACGGCGGCGAGCAAGACTGGGATCTCGCCTGCTGGGCCCAGCGTCCCTCCCCCCTTCCGGATTCGGGGGAGGCTTTCTCCGGCCTGGGGTGGGAGAGGGTCGCGGCAGGGGAAGAGAGGGGTAAGGGCCCCGGCTGAGAGAGAAGACCAGGCCGCTCGATTGGCGGAAACTGCGTCCGCGGTCCGGCGGCGCACGTGGTCCGCGTGAACGGCAGTCGCCGGTCGCCATATGTCGCCTCCAGCCGCGTCTGGCGGGTGTCCCGGTGCCCCCGGGCGGCCAAGGCGTGAGGCGGTGCGGCCAGGGGCTGGGCCGTGGTGCCAGAGCCTCGCCCACGAGCATCACCCTGCCTCCCGCTTCCCATTTTGGAGGCGCGCACCTACTGCAGCTGCTCGTGGGCCCTCCAGCCCACCCTCGCCAATGCTCGTCACACGTAGGTAGGGTCCACCATTGGGGTGACGCGCCGGGTCTACTCCAACGACCTCCTCGAGCATAGACGCAGCACACCGTCAGCATGCGCGGCGTTGTCCGTTTGGTCAAGGTGAGAAAGCGCCTTGCGGCCTGCCCGCCCTCAAGCCGCCTATGTGTGAGAGACGCTTACTTGCACCGAGGAAGATTGGCGAAGGGTTAGTCGGGGTGGGGAGCCGCAGAGCAGGCGTGGGGGCGTGACTGCCTACTCACCTGGGCGAATAGGAGGACGCGCCTTGGGGCGGGGAGGAGCACCCGCAGAGCTGGTGGAGGAAAAGTGGCGAGGGATGCGCAGGCCGGGAAGTGGGCCGCGGCAGCGGAGCAGTTTCCGCCCAATGGAGGCCTGGTCTTTTTAGCAGGGGCCCACCCCTCTTTCCTGCCCCGCCCTCCCACCGGCTGGGGAAAGCTCCCCGATCGATAGGGGGGAGGACGTGGCAGCAGTGGAGATCTCCCCAGTACTTGCTGCCGCCAGTGCCCAGTAGGGCCGGGTGCATAGGATCGCAGCGGCGGTCGAGGTAGGGCTTAGGGCAGTGGACACGGGCACGGTGGAGGAGGGCGGTGGGAGCATCCGAGGGGTCTCCCCCCCCGCGTCCCCCGCCATAACGACGAGCGGGGGGTCGGACAAACAGCGAGGGGAGGGAGAGAGAGGCAACCACTCTCCCCGCTAGGCTGCAGGCAGGGAGGAGGGTGCCAGAAAGGGAAGGCTAAAGGGCGTGTGGGAGGCAACCAAGCGACCTAGGCCGTGGGCAGGGTTCCAGGGGCACCGACAACAGAGGGGAGTTCCGGCGTCCTCAGTTGCACTAGCGGGGATTTCAAGGAGGAGGACAACGGCAGAGGGAAGTGCAGTGAATAGGGGAAACCAACATGGGAAGGCACAGCGCTGGGAGGGCATGCACACGGGGTAGGGATCAATCAGGCGGCTGGTGGAGCACAGCGGTGGGGGGAAAGGCAAGCTGGAATGGAGGTAGATAGAGGACCACGGGGACAGCTGCAGGACTGGGGCAGAACTATTCAGGGCCACAGAGCGGAACGGTGGGGCAGACAAAAAAAGGGGAATAGAGCTAGTCCAAGGGTGTGGGGCATGTGGTAGCGCCCACCAAGCACTGCGCAAAAAGTCATGGTAGGCTGCCTTGCTGCTGCAGGCCCAACGATTGGAAGTGGGCGTGGTGGGCTCAGGGCCCAGGCAGCTCCGTCAAAAGGAAGGAAGTCCAAAGGCAAAAGAGGAAAACAGCAAGCGGGTATGGCGGAGCGGGGATGGTGGTGGGGCGAAGGACCCGATGGCGGGGGGGCCACCGTGGTTTGTCCAACAAACACATCAACACAGCTCAGTCCAGGATCCTCCACCGTGGTTCTTCCGTGGTTCCAGCAGCGGGCGCGCTTCTGTTTTTACGGGTCCAACAGCTCTGCCAGCAAACGCCCGCAGCCCCAGCAGCTCCGGTGGTGTGGTCGTGTCCAGCAGGAGGGACCCCGCTCAGAAGGTGTCCTCAGCCCAGGGTTCTCCCGCGGGAGCACCAGCAGCCCCCTCCCTCAAGGGCTGTAGATGAGTAACAGCAGGAACCAAAGGGTGGGGGCGGGAATCTACTAGCCAGCCAGTGAGCAGGATCAAGAGACAGGGCACGGGTGGGTGGTCAGCCCAGCAGGGGAGCACTGCAGAAGCGAGGAACAGCAGCAGCGCCAGTAGCAGTGAGGCCAGCACCCAGCTGGAACAGCAGAGCAGCAGCAGCAGCCCTCTTCCCTCCATCCTTTACAGCTTAGCAGTCAAGAGCAGATGACTACTCCTGCCCAGGAGAAACAGCCTCTGTCCCTGATGACCGGCAGGGCTACACCACAGTAATGAGGAACCTACTAGAACCAATTAAAAGCAGACAGGCTGTTAGAACACCTGCAGCCAATCAAGGCAGGCGACATCCAGGGCACCTGGGTTTAAAGGCACTGTGAGGAGCATGGGAGCAATGCACATAGTACAACCGGGTGCAAGGCAGCTGGAGAGTGAGCAGGGTGTGCTGCCTGTGGGGGCTAAGGAGTACCAAGTGTC
>NC_133770.1:15551558-15751016 GCF_003597395.2 Chelonoidis abingdonii | reverse complement strand
ACCTCCGGCATGGACCGGGCCTGACCGTGGGAGTTTCTACCGGCGTGTCTGGGCGACATTCTCGGCCCAGACCCTGGTCACCATCTGGGCGAAGTCTTTGCAGAGTGGGGTCCTCCCTCTCTTCGCGCAGAACGAAGCCGTGCTTGCCTTATTGCGAAGAGAGGGGACCTCCGGCGACTTACGGAATTGGCGTCCCATCTCGCTCCTCAGCATGGACTACAAAATCATTGCAAAGGCCATCTCGCTGCAGCTAGGGTCCGTGCTGGTGGACGTGGTCCATCCAGACCAGACCTACACCATCCGGGCTGCACTATTTTTGATAACTTGTATCTGGTCCGGGACTTCTGGAATTAGGGTGTAGGGATGGTCTCTGTCATTCCCCTCTTGTCCTGGATCAGGAGAAGGCGTTCGACAGGATGGATACGGGTATCTCCTGGTACTCTACGAGCGTTCGGTCCTTGGACCCCGTTTTGTGGTTTTCTCCAGGTGCTGGACGCTTTGCGGAGTGTCTATCAGGCCTCAACTGGACCTTGACGAGCCGGTCAGCTTCGGAGTGGGAGTGCGGCAGGGGTGCCCCCCCTCAGGCCAGCTGTACGCTCTGGCGATTGAGCCTTCCTCTGTCTCCTCCGCGCGAGGTTGACGGGGTTGGTGCTTCGGGAGCCAGAAGCTGCGGCTGGTCCTGTCGGCGTACCGTTGACGATGTATACTCCTCGTGGTCCAGGACCGGGCGACTTGGTGCGGGTGGAGGCTTGCCAGGCTGTGTACTCGGCGGCCTCCTCCGCCCAGGTTAACTGGGTCAAGAGCTCTGGCCTGGTGGTCAGGGACGGGTGGCAGGCGAGCTCCCTCCACCCGCGCTTCAGGCCATCCGGTGGAGCGCGGGTCCGCTGCTCTATCTTGGCGTTTACCTCTCTGCCACGCATCTGTCCTCGCCGGAGAACTGGCATGGTTTGGAGGGCAGGTGACAGAGCGGCTCCGAATGGACAGGACACTCTGGTGCCTCTCCCTTCGGGACGGGGCATTGGTGCTTAATCAAACTGGTCCTGTCCATGCCTTTTGGTACTGCTCAACACCTGGTTCCCGCTCCGGATTTCCTGGCCAACCTTCGGACGGCGCTTCTGGGGTTCTTTTGGCAGGGATGCACTGGGTCTCTGCAGCGGTCCTCCACTGCCCCTGGAGGAGGTGGGGGGCAGGGCCTGAAGTGCCTACGCACTCAGGTCGTGTCTTCGTCTCCAGCCCTGCAGAGGCTCCTGTGGTTGCAGGTAGTTCCGGCGTGGAGCGTAACTGGCGCACGCCTTCCTCCGCCGCTTCCGAGGGCTCCGATACGACCGGCAGCTCTTTTACTCCATCCGAGAGGTCTTCCGCGAGACCCTCTTCGGCTGCCGGTCTTCTACCAAGACCTCCTCCGACTGGAAGCTCTTTTCCACGTAACCAGGTCCTGTGGCGGCCACCGTGGGGGCCCGACCTCTCTCGGGAGCCCCTGCTCCACAATCCCCAGCTTCGTGTGCAGGTGGCGGAGTCCCCCGAGGTTCGCCAGAGGCCTGGTCTTGGCGGGAGTCACCCGGGTCGGAGACCTCCTGGACTACGACCGGGGAGATTGGCTGGATCCCTGACGCTCACCCGGGCGCATGGGGCTCCCAGACTCGTACTCCTGCGCGTACTTCGGAGGTGAGGGCCGCTTTTGCTGCCTGCTGCTCGGGCTTACCTCGACGGGTCCTACGAGAGGGCATGCCCCGCCCCACCCCGGGCCCCTGGACATTTTTATAGGGCCCTGCCCCGTGGACCAATCGGCCCCTCACCCTTTCACTGCAAGCCGGCTGCACGATGTGCAGCGGTTCTGTCCAGACCGCACCACGGAAACATCTGTAACACACTCGTGCTCCACACCCTTTCACTACTTCACCTCGCGTCCCACCCCGATACCAATGGCGGGCTCCTGCCACCTCTCAAGGGTGAGAAGCACGGTGGGCCAGCTTGTACTCTGGCTGTGGTCCCGCAGCCCGCTGGGGATGTCAGTTGGCGGCTCCTTCATGGGGCCGTGACGCACGGGCATGTACTTGGTGGCGTTCCACCCCTGTCCCAACACCTGCCCTTTCTGTGGCGAGAAGAGACCTTGGCGCACATTTACTTGGAGTGCGGCCAGGTTGCAGCCCCTGTTCCGGCTCTCCTGAATATCTTCTTGCGTTTCTGGTTGCACTTTTCCCCTCACCTTTTTATCTACACACTCCCCATCCGTGGCCCACAAAGTCGCGGATCTCCTTTCTCAACTCCTCTTGGCCCTGGCCAAACTAGCCATCTACAGCACCAGGGAGAGGAGGTTGGCTGAGGATTTCTTGCGACTGTGGGCCTATTTCCGCTCCTCTGTCCGTTCACGCCATCCAAGCGGAGTTCCTCTTGGGCGGTGTCCACTGGTCCTTGATGCCTTCGAGGAGCAGTGGGCGTTGTCTGGGGTTCTTGCTCGTGTTCCCATCGGGTTCCCTTCGTTTAGCCCTGTGACTCCACTCCCGCTCCTGCTTTTTTTCATTAGTTGTCCCCCGGAATTACTTGGTGTTCTAGACCTGTGGATCCCCCCTTAGTTGGGGGGAGGTCTTTAGAGTAGGCGGGCTTCGCCCGCCCACCCCTGAGATGCCAATAGGACCAGACTCCTGTACCCCACTGGTTTGGGTCTATCACAGTATATAATATATAACTAAACTATTGTGTATTAAATAAATAAGGTTTTTAAAATGTTTAAGAAGCTTCATTTAAAATTAAATTAAAATGCAGAGCCCCCCAGACCGATGGCCAGGACTGGGTAATGTGAGTGCCACTGAAAATCAGCTCATGTACCACCTTCAGCACACGTGCTATAGGTTGCCTACCCCTGGGTTAAACTAATGAGGAGTGGGGGGTTTTGTCTCTGTCTCTTAAAGCACTGAGTGGAAATGCCACAATGACTGGCACCTAAAAATACATGACAGAAAAGACAGCTCCCTTAAGTTCGGACAGGGAGGGGGCATCTGCTATACAACCAAATTTTCTGGACCTAAGTCCTACCTACCATTTTCTGTTCCATTATAGAATCTGTGCAGATTTTTGTTTTCTTTCTCTGCCATATGCGTAGGCTGCAAGCATGTCTCTTCCATATTTCTTTACTGTCAGTGCATCTCGGTTACAAAAGGCAGATTAAGGTGTCACAGGTGTACTAGGTTATTACAGGTTCTCATACTGAGAGTGTCACAAATTGGTACCTTTCATCAAGATGGCTGCTGCCAGCATTGGCTGAGATAATAGAAATGCCAATTGAAATTAAAACTTTTCCTGATACATTGAATAGAAAATACAGTTGTAGAAGGGTTTCGTAATATTTGAACTTTCATGCTGCTACACTTAACACATGGGTGCAGTTTTACTTAACTGCAAAGTCTTTCTTGAAAGTGGCCTTTTGTCCTTTACAGCGGAGTATTCTGATACTCACCCTTGATGTGAAGGCTCTGGAAGACAGAAGGACTGGATTGCACCAAAAAATACCTACTCTCTAGCAATGTTGCATCCAATCTTGCAGTTCTGATTTAGGCAAACTGTCATTAACCTCTCAATTATGCCAGCTGACTCTGGCTTTTCACCAATGTACGTTGAGCAGAGTATGGTCCAACGTCTTTAATAGGCACTTTGCCTGAAAAAGTACTACAAGATTTGGCCCACTGTGTTAATACTTTTAACAATGCACTTAGGAAGCACAGAAGTAAATGAGGTGTTTACTTCTAAGATAAGTAAGTCAAAATTCTAAACACTCCACACTATAATAGGTTAATTACAGTGGCAATTGGCTTCACAGAGAAGAAATTTTAAATATCTCCCGTATGTAGAGAAAAATCTCTTCTTGAACTCAACATTTTATGAGATGCATCAAAATTGCTTTTTTCCCCTCTAATGCACATCTCCAGTGACTCTGCTGCAGACAGTCTACTTCACTGTTGGAAGCCCCATGGGATGCAATGAGTGGGCAGAATTGTGGGTTTCCTTGTCATGGATGTCAGACAGGAATATTCATTAATAAATGCTCATATAGACACTTCCTTTACCTCTTCTCCCAGCCAACAACAATAAATTCTACTAACAGGAGAAAATAAAGCAAGATTCTAGCAACTCTGCCAAACTGTGACTTGTAAATCCCTCTTCAACCAGCATCTTTCAAGTGAAGCAGGCGACATTTTCTCCTCTAGGCATCCTTCTTCAGACACACAAGCACACAATCGTTCTCCCCACCTGTTCTAAACAGGGGCGGTTCCAGACCCCAGCATGCCAAGCACGTGCTTGGGGCGGCAAGCCACGGGGGGCGTTCTGCCTGCACTGCGAGGACCAGCAGACCCTCCGCAGACAAGCCGTCAAAGGCAGCCTGCCTGCTGTGCTTGGGGCGGCAAAATGCCTAGAGCCGCCCCTGGTTCTAAAATTCTTAAATATATAAAGAAAGAATTACAGATAGGGAAAAGTTAGAATCAATTTGAATGCGTAACGATCTCCCCCAAGGAGATCCTGTTTCGTTTGTATATAACGCCCTCAACACAAAGAGATATTTAGCCGTAACTGTGGGTCTTTCAATGCACTCACGTAAATTGCATTTGCATTTCTCTTGGCTTCCCTTTGCACGATTTACTGTGGTTATCATGGTAACACAGACATTTGTGGGGATAAGGAGTAGTGCAGAATCTGGGAGTGTAACATGATCAAAACGTTAAAAGTGCAACATGAATGGAGAAGCTTATTTCCCAGCTTCTGATAGGTTTGTCAGAAAAATGAAGTTATCACAGTTATAATGCCCAGTACTCTCAATCCAGCAAATGAGGCTTGAATACTAAACTCTAAGTCATATCATTTCCTCTTTACTAACCTGTGTTGTGAACAAGATATTTTTTGTGGGTTAACACAGCATACGGGGCTGGAACAGGCTCTGTCAAAACCAGAAAGGTGCCTGCTTCTCCACTGTCTTGCACCATATTTCCTTAGTTAAACTTGTGCAAAGGTCATTTATTAGTGTTTTGAGGAAATAGTCACAGAATGTCTCTAACTTGGAAATGAGCGTTTCCTACAGATGCAGAGCCAGATCCACAGCTGGGGTAAATTGAGTTATGCTGAATTACACCAGATGAGGAACTGTCCCAGAGAGACCAATCTAAACTAGTCACTACATCTGTACTATCTATATAACTTAGTTCAGTGTAAAATGAAATGGTTTTAGCGCCAATTGTTCACTATTTGCATAAAAATAAATGGTAATTTACACTTGGGGGGGTAACTCACATGATTGGACAACTGTCATGGATAGGTATAAACTGTTCAGGAAGGACAGACGGGGGAAAAAAGGTGGAGGAGTTGCACTGTATATAAGAGAGCAGTATGGTTGCTCATAGCTCCAGTATGGAACTGGAGAAAAGCCTGTTGAGAGTTTTTGGGTTAAGTTTAGAGGCGAGAGCAACAAGGGTGATGTTGTGGCGGGCGTCTGCTATAGACCACCAAACTGGGAGGATGAGGTAGATGAGGCTTCCTTTGGACAACTAACAGAAGTTTCCAGATCACAGGCCCTGGTTCTCATGGGGGACTTCAATCACCCTGATGTCTGTTGGGAGAAAAATACAGCAAGTTTTTGGAGAGTGTTGGGGACAAATCCTGGTGCAAGTGCTAGAGGAACCAACTAGGGGCTTGTAGCAGGGTGGTTCCCTGCTCCAGCCCTGAAGGGGTTAAAAACAGCCCAGGGAAGGGGCTGGGGCTGGAGAAAGCAGCCTTTTAAGCTGGGCTGGTTGGGGAAGTGGCTGCAGCTGGGGCCACACCCCAAACTGAGCAGCAGGGCCTAATAAGAAGGCCAGGGAAGCCAAGGGCAGAGAGTCTTTCTCTGCCTGTAGAGGAAGAAGGGCCTGGCTGCTGAAAACCAGAGTTGGTACCTAGGGTAAAGTAGTGCTGGGGAACGGCAGAGGAGCTTGGGAGCTCCTGCTGGAAAGCCCTGGGGTGTGGCCTAGAATTAGGCCAGGAGGTACTGGGGTTGTAGGGTGCAACCCAGGGGTAGGCCAAGGCAGCAGGTCCAAACCCCTTTGCTGATGATGAGTGGCTGATACTGCAGTCTGCCCCAGGGTGTGGGGCTAGACAATGACTGGCAGTAGCCAAGACACTGAAGCAAAGTGGGGATAGAGAGTGGGGGGGTTCCCAGGGAGGGGAAACCCCTAAGAGAGAGGGGTTACTGCCAGGGGGCAGAACCCCATGTAAAAGGGGCACCAGGGTCCAGGGAGGGACACGGGGCCTGTAACAGGAAACAAGAAGGATCACCAGCCTGCTAAGTGTGCTCTGAGCTGGAATTTGAGCTAATTCCCGAAGTGACCAGCAGGAGGTGGTGCAGGGGTGAGTGCCCACCCGGTTACAGGGCTGTGTTCCTCTTGACCTGCTGCTCACAAACAGGGAAGAATTGGTAGGGGAAGTTGTCATAAACAGATAGCTAAGGGTTAATGTTTCTTTTACCTGTAAAGGGTTAACAAAGGGAACCAAACTCCTGAAAGAGGACAATCAGGAAACTGGAATTTTTTAAAGCTAAGGGAGGGAATTGTGGGTTTTTCTTGTCTGGGCTTTTGTCTGTTCTGGGCGCTGCTCAGCTAGAGAGGTCTATTTCCCGTCTCTTCTAATCTTCTGTTCCAGTTGAAAGTAACAAAGGTAGCAAAAAGTTAGTCTTTTCAAATTGTTTTGCTGTATTTGCATCTGTGTACTGGCTGGTGGAGTCTTTATTGTTTTGGCTATTAAGTACTTTAAATGTATCGTTTTTGGGTAGGCTTGTTATTCCCTTTTCTATTGTTTATTCATTTCTATAAGTTGGAAAACCCGTGTATCTTACCATCTAGATTCACGAGAACTGTTATTCTATTCTTTCTTTCTTTTTTGATTAAAAGTTTTGCTTTTAAGACTTGTGTTTTTGGTTGACCCCCAGGAAATTGGGTGGGAGAAAGGAGACTGGGGGGAGGGGAAAAACTGCCTCTGTGGTTTAACTCTCCTAGTGTCCCAGAGGCGGGAAGAAGCTAGGGGGAAAGAGAGAATCTTTGTCTGTTTCCTTGTCTTTGGGTTTGTTCTTCGTGGCAAAGAGAGGAGACATAGCTTCTTTGTAATTGTGATTAAAGAGGTCTGCATCAGTAACTCTCAGGTTAGCCCAGAGAAGAAATTCTGGTGGGAGAGAGGTGGGGGGGAATGGTTTATTTCCCTTTGTTAAGGAGACTAGGGCATATGAGTCTTGGGGTCCCACAGGGAGTTTTGGGGGACCCAAGTGTACCAGGCACTGAAATTCCTGGTTGGTGGCAGCCTATCAGATCTAAGCTTGGTAATTAAGCTTAGAGGCCTTTCAGCTGGTACCCAATCTTTGGATGGCCTTAAGCGTCCAGGATTTGGGAATTAATACCATGACAGAAGTAAAGTGGGTGGCACCTGGGCAGCAGTGAACATGAGTGGTTGAGGTCAGGATTTTGACAAAAGCAAGGAAGGAGAGCAGGAGAATATGGACGCCTAGACTTCAGAAGCAGATTTTAAACTCCTGCAGGGAAATGAAGGGCAGGATCGCCTGGGAGGCTCAATTATGAGGGGAAAAGTAGTCCAGGATTGCTGGCTGTATTTTAAGAAGGCCTTAATTGAGGGCACAGGAACAAACCATCCCATGTACAGAAGAATACAAATATGACAGGTGACCACTTGGCTTAAACAGACATTTTCGGTGAGCTTAAACACAAAAGAGGCTTACAAAAGTGGAAAACTTGGCAGATGACTAAGGAGGAGTAAACCAATATTGGCTCGATGCATGGAGGGTGAAATCAGGAAGGCCAAGCATAACCTGGAGTTGAAAGCATAGCAGGGATGTGAAAGAAACAAGAAAGGACCTAGGTAATGAAATAAAAAAGAAGGTGGTCAGGGAAAAGTGTGGACCCTTACTGAATGGGGAGGCACCTAGGTGTGACAGTGTGGAAAAACTCTGAAGTACTCAATCTTTTTTTGCCTCAGTCTTCACAAGACAGGTCAGCTCCCAGACTACTCCACTGGAATGCACGATGTTAACGGAGGAATTGAAAAGGCTTTATATAAGAAGAGCCACCAGACACATGTCTGGAGGTAAGTTCCATGTATAGTAAGATACAGGTTCACATGTTGACACATAATTTTATTGATGGAGGCAAGGAGACACGAATATCCACAAAGAACTAGGAACAATGTCAATGAGGTGGGCTAACAGGTAGTGCACATTCATCCAGGTGGTATAGGAGTTTGGCTGAATGCTGATTGCAGATGTAACACAAAAATATAACAATGCCATTCTCCTCTGAAACTCGTGGCAATTAGGGGAAAGGGTACTGGAATGAAATTGAAAAAAGGCCAAATACAGTGCTTCATCTCTAAAAAAAAGGGAAGAAGGAGAAATCTGGGAACTAAGACCAGTCAGCCTCACCTCAGTCCCTGGAAATCATGAATTAGGTCCTCAAGGAAATTCCATTTTGAAGCACTTGGGAGGAGAGGAAAGTGATCAGGAACAAGCAAGCATGGATTCACCAAAGGCAAATATCGCCTGACCAAACCTTCATTGCGCTTCTCTGATGAGAATAATTGGCTCTGTATGAGGGAGAAGCAGGGACATATTATTCCATTGACTTTAGCAAAGCTTTGATACAAGCCTCTAACAGCATTCCTTGCGAGCAAATTAAAGTATGGATTGATGAATGGACTATAAAGGGAATAGAAAGCTTCGCTAGACTGTCAGGCTCAATGGATGTGATCAAACAGTTTTATGTCTAGTTGCCAGCCAGTATCAAAGTGGGGTGCCAGGGGTTGTTTATTCAACCATCTTCATTAATGATCTGGATAATGGGATGGATTTCACCTTCAGCAAGTGCAGATGGACACAAGCTGGGGGGGAGAGTAGCTATATGAAGGTAAGCGATAGGGTCCAGAGTGACCTAGACAAAATTGGAGGATGGCCAAAAGAAATCTGAAGTTCAACAAGGACAAGTGCAGAGTCTGCACTGGACAGATGAATCATGCACTGCATAGGCTGGGGAGGACCGACTGGCTAAGCGCAGAAAGGACCTGGGGATTACACGTGGACGAGAGATGGATATGCGTCAGAGTGCCTTGTTCAAGGAAGGCTAATGACATATTGGGCTGATTATAGGAGTGTTGCACAGATCAAGGGAAAGTAGATTATTCCGGCCTCTATTTGGCACTGTGAGGCCATCGGATACTACATCCAGTTTTTGGGCCCTCACTACAAGAAACGATGTGGATAAATGGAGAGAGACCAGTTGGAGGCAATGAAAATTAATTAGGGGGCTGGGGCACATACTTTATGAGGAGAGGCTAGAGGGAACTGGGATTATTTAAGTCCGCAGCAAGAGAAGAGCGGGGGTGGATTTGATAGGCAGCCTTCAACTACTTGAAGTGGGTTCCAAAGAGGATGCACTAGGGTCTTTGTGGTGGCTGATGACAGAACAAGGAGCAATGTCTCAAGTTTGCAATGTGGGAGGTCTAGGTTGGATTTTAGGAAAACTATTTTACAGGAGGGTGGTGAAGCATGGAATGGGTGACTAGGGAGGTCATAAACTCCAATCTTAGAGTTTTTTAAGCCCTGCTTGACAAAAGCCTTGGCTGGGGGGAAAAACGATTAGTTGGTGTCTGGTCCTGCTTTTAGCAGGGGGTGGATCTAGATACTCCTGAGGTCCTTCCAACCTATCTTTTATGACATCCAAAAAACTGCAAATCATCATCAGAAAGCACATTTCCTCCCAAAAACTTTGCATAATTTCTCTAAAACTTAAAAAAAAAAAATTGGATAACAGGAAAGATGTGAATATTTTTGAATATTGTCTTAATGTAGAGTTTGATTTTTTTCCAGTAAAAAATTATGTTCACAGGCAGGAAATGCCAGAATTTTATCCTTGACCAACAGTGAAATTTATGGCTTACACACTGCCTAGGCTTCATAGTGGACCTCTGGACCCATGAGAATTTTACCCCAAATTAGCAAAATCAAATGGAAAGATTACCAAATAAACACAGATCATTTTCTACAGTTCTACTGTTGAACTCTTTTCTTGTATGGTACTAGACTTTACAAAGGAGAAGAGTTACCTATTCTATCACGACTCAAAGCAGTGTATCTATTGTAGAGAAAGTTAACCTAATTTCTTTCCCAACTTCTTCCAGTCTCATTTATTTTAATGTGGACACTAGTCTTGAAAAATAACTTTAATTACACTTCAGGTAGCAAAATTGTCAACCTATCTGTATACTATGAAAACCTCTGAACAACATCAGGTCATTGAGGAATTATAGAAACACTTGGTATACCATTACAGAATATAAATATTAGTGGTCAACAAAATAAAGAAGGAACAGTTTACCATTGGAAAAGGTCATTTTGTCAAAATCAAAATGTTTTCCAGCAATGTGCCAATTTCACTGAAATTTGTTTGAAAAAAATCTGAAACAGTTTGAAATCAAAATAGAGTATATCAAAATAGATTATTTTGACTTTCTTGTTTTGCTTAGACTTATCTTATTATATACATATTTAATATAATTATGTATAAAATTATAATGCTTTGACATGAAACATTTTAACATTATCAGAACAAAATGTGTCATGGATTAATAGATTCCAAGGTTAGAAGAGCCCACTGTAATAATCTAGTCTGACCTCCTGTATAACACAGGCCAGAGACTTTCCCTTCTATTTCTAGAGCAGATCTTTTAGAAAAACAACCAATCTTCATTTAAAAATTGTCAATGATACAGAATAAACCACAATTCTTGATAAATTGTTCCAATGGTTAATTACCCTCACTGTTAAATTTTATTCCAGTCTGAATTTGTTTAGCTTCAACTTCCAGCCATTGGATCGTGTTGTACCTTTCTCTGCTAGATTGAAGAGTCCATTATTATATATTTGTTCCTTGGGTAGATACTTGTAGTCTAACAAAGTCACCCTTTAACCTTATCTTTGTTAAGCTAAATAGACTGAACTCCTTGAGTCAATCACTCCTGTATAACCTCTCTACTCCTATTCAAGATTCTCCTGTTTATTTAATCACATTACTTTTTTGGTCACAGTATCACACTGGGAGCTCACATTCAGCAGATTATCCACCACAACCCCCAAAATCTTTTCCCAGGATAGAGTCCCCCACTGTGTAAGTATGGCCTACACTCTGTTCCCATGTGTAAACACTTAGCCATATTAGAACTCATAGTTTGCTTGCACCCAGCTTATGAATCAGAGTTATGTTGAATCCCTGCTTTGTATCAATGTCCTGTCCACTTCATTATTTACCACTCCACCAATTTGTATGTCATCTGTAAACTTAACTTAAATAATTACTGGTAATCTTCAAGCACACTGATAAAAATATTAAATAGCACAGGGCCAAGAACCAATTCTTGAGGGGACCCCAATAGAAACACACTCACTTAATAACAATTCCCCCTTTTCAATTACACTGAAACATATCAGTTAGCCAGTTTTTACCCATTTAATGTGTGCCATGTTTAATTTATATTGTTCTAGTTTACAGAAGTCTAAGTATATTATGGCAATACTTTTATCTTTATCAACCAAACTTGTTCTCTCATAAAAAAGAGGTATCAAGTTAGTTTGACAGGATCTATTTTCCATAAACCCATGTTGATTAGCATTAATTATATTACCCCCCCTTAATTCTTAATTAATCAGGTCCCATATCAGCTGCTCTATTATCTTTCCCAGGATCAATGTCAGGCTGACAAGCCTATAGTTACCAAGGTCATTTCAGTTACCCTTTAAAAAAATCAGTACATTGGCTTTCTTCCAGTCTTCTGGAACTTCCTCAGTCTTCAAAACTCACTGAAAATTAACATTAATGGTACAGTGAGCTCCTCAGCCAGCTCTTTTAAAATTCTTGGATGCAAGTTATCGGGAAATACTGATTTAAAAATGTTTAATGTTAGTAGTTTCTGTTTAATGTTCTCTGGAGATATTAGTGGAATACAAAGAATGTAGATGAGACTATATACCATCTATTTTTCCCCAAATACAGAACAGAAATATTAATTGAACATTTCTGCCTTTCTGCATTATTACTGATAATTCTACCATTTTTATGTAGTAATGGACCCATACCATTGGGTTGTGTGTGTGTGTGTGTGTATATATATATATATATATATAATGACACTGTGTATATATGTATATGTGTGTGTGTATGTGTGTGTATATATATATATATATATATATATATTACAGCTGCCATAAGTTCTCTAAGGCAGGTCACTTTAAAAAAAACCAAACCAAAATGGCCTTTTTCCTCAATTGTGGTATTCTGGCTTTTTGGGTCATGTAGTAAGATGTTCTTAACTGATTCATCATTATCATTCACATTTTTATGATACATTTTTTCCTTAAGGGTTCAATAAGGACATTTTGATGTTTCTCATTAGAAATGTTTCAGAATTTCCACTCTGCAAAAACTGACTTTTCATCCCAATTGGGGATGTAAACAATTTTCTATCAACATTTCCTGCAGGATGGAAATTCCATTTTCCAACCAGCTCTAATACATATAGTAAAATTTTGATTCTATATTTTCTTGCTACAATAACATGAAATGAGCTAGCACTTCTCTATGAGAGAGAGGCCAACAGCTACATGAATGTGTAAAAATGCAGTGCAGTCTAACTATACTGGAAATCAATTTTTTGTACTTTTTCCTCAGATCCTGTTGTGAAACTTCAGCAAGCTCCAATGAGAAGAGACTGCATTTTAAGTTGTGACTGTACTCACTATCATTTATTAGCTTGAAAATCATGGCATATAGTACTAGATATATTTCTAGGTGAAGGGTCAATGAACGTATGCTTTTTTGTTCATCTGATGAGCAAACAAGAGTATTTAACTATGTACCACAACCCCCCTGTCTTGAACTGATGTACAAAGACAAACTTTTTTCAAATCTCAGTTAGAAATAGATGCTATCTCCAGAAAAATAATGACTTTCAGGCAATCAGTAACATCAGATTAAACAATAACAAAGCCACCATACTCTAAGCCACAGTATTTAGGGTTTACCTTACAAGGCACTCTGCCCATATTCAACTATTATGGAGGAGGGGAAAGAGATTTAAAAGAGAACACAAACATTGTCAGTAGCAATCATTCTATTTAGTAACTATTACACATTTGTTTTATGTATGCTTACTTGCCTTCTTTTAGCTATAACTAGGGCACAACTGACAGGACCTACCAGAGGTTGAACAATGCACCTGCTGTTAAGAATACAGCCAAAATGCACAAAGCCAAAACAGCAAACAGTCACACTCAGGTTTAGATTTAATTTGCTTTACTTTCCATGCCACCTTCACTGAAACCGAAGATTTTAATACACATCCCTTAAATAAGGTAAAAAAACAACCCTTAAAAGGTATGTCCAAATATTTTCTGACTGCATATTTCATTATCCTGATGTCTATTTGGATGACATGGCTTGATAATATTTATAGTTCTAGTTCTCCATCTTCTTTTATCAGCTCATCAATATGGCAATACTGGCTGGTGACAGTGTGTAATAAGCTTTCCCATAGTGAAGCATTAGAGGTTAACTTTGATCTATTTGTGACTCTCTACTTGGTTATACTTTCTTCACATAACACATTTCTAAGAATAGTGCTGGTGTTTGAACAATCTTCCTTACAACTCTGAGACCCAAAAGAACTTCAGCTTGATGCAAAGAGCCCACTGAAGTCAATGGGTGATGGATCAGAGCTAATGGTTTTGGTTGCAACTTGATTAACTCTGATCCATGAAATGGAGAGGTAGAGCAGTTCAAAAAGGGGATGGAGAAGATTTGTTAATGATTTTTCTGTTTTTCATCAAAATTTCAAAACATTCAGAATTTTCCAACCAGCTCTAGTGAGAGCTCTGTAGAATAAGTACGTTTACAGTGTCAAACTAAGGCATGTTACTAAGTCATTTTTTGCCTCTTTTGAAAACATGCTTCCTAAATCAGCCACTACGTGCTCCTACACATGGTCCCATCAGTATTTGCATGATTCATCCCCTTTAAACAGAATTACTTGGGGCTGAAGTTCTGCTACATAAACCAAATGAAGCCATCTTCCCCTCCGATGTACAGAAACTTTTAATTTAAATTGTCAGAGAACCTAAGGGCCCTTTCCAACATTCCTGTGATTTGAACTAAAGAAGAACTGGGGCTGGATGTGAGAGGGTATTTAGTTACTCTTGTTAATCTAATTCATTTAGACATAGCGAAAGCATACAATGATAGGAGACGTCCCTTTGTTAAAGGCTGAATTTCGCCCTTGGATATGCACACGTAACTTTTACTGAAGTTAATGAGTGGCAAGTACATATCCAAGGCAGGATTTGGTCTTAAATGTTTGCATTATGAGCCATGGATCTAGAGTTGGACATGGAAATGGATGTCTTCTCAGTAACCAATGCTAACAAACATACATTTTGGCTCCTTACCTGTTCCATTTCTGTGAATGTGCTCTGCTCCTCATCATCTTCTTGATCTTCAATATCAGACTCCCCCAAAGCAATGGGAACACAGATGGACAGGTCAGGGTTGGTCAGAAAATCATCACTGTCACTAATCACTGGGAGTTTCTGCCCATTTTTGTCAGTTCCATCATCAGCAAGGTTCTCTGTGTGGTTCTCCACATCTTTACCAATCTCTCCAGTGGTATGGCTATTCACATAGTTGTGAAGGACACTTGTGTTCTGGGCAGCAAGTTTAATCATTGCCTTCTTTTCAGCTGTCGTCTTTGGATGCCTAAGTAAATTACAACAGAAATCCCATGTTGTGTTTTTCAGATACTGAAGCCCCCTGTTGATCCGAGCAAAAGCGAGCTGCAGATTGTTCATCTCTCCATCTTCATCTGGTGCTGAAAGGTTGTCAGCACTAAAAGAACTCAGTAGCAAGGCAAGGAACAGGTTGAGCACCTGAAATTAAATAGAGTCAAAAGAGAATCAATGGTACTATCATTTTGAAACTTAACACTTAGGCTTGGAAACTATAAGGTTTCATTCTGATCTCACTTACACCAACGAAACTCCATTCACATCCATGGAATTCCTCCTGATTTTACAATACAATGTAAGAAGAGAATTGGAATCCCATAGAATTTTAAAAATATATATTTTTCAGGAACAAAAGTTCAGCGTAGACAGTAACATGTCCTGATCCTCCAAAAAGTTTAAAAGCAGAAAATAAAACTCAAACAGAAGAGGGATAATTTTCATATAGAGACATAGTTGAAAATATCCTCAAGTATTACTACAGAATACGCTTGACAACAAGACTAGTATTCCAGCTTTAAGAAGGAGTCTAATTATATGGCTAAATGGTTTCTGGTAAGAAGCTACTTCGCTGTAACAGAATATTGTAAGAAGAAAGCTTCCAGGGCTTCCTTGATTTCTGTTCAGCTTTACATTGTTGTTTATATTTCACAGTATACAGTGACATAAATGTTCATGGCACTTAGTGATGGCAATAAATTTGGAAACACTTTCAAGTCTCTGCATTGGTTTTAACAGTTTTAGACTGAAATAAATGCACTTTCCTTTACTTTTAAGGATTTCTGATGCCATGTAGCAGAAGCGAATATACACTGGTAATGGATTTGGGATGCTCTCTCTTCACTTAGGACTTTAAGGGTGGAAAAGGCTGAACCCAATCTAGACTTCATCATGTGCTATAGCTCTACATTTAAAAACATAGACTATAGTGCAAATTAGATGGTGATAAAAACTTTAATAAACATTTGATATGCAATTGACACAGGCTAAGCACCACACTAACAACCCTACAGATCCATAAGATACCAAGTTCAACACTTTCTAAAGTGGCCTCTGATTTGGGCTGCTTGTGGTTTTGGGTGTCTGACTGAAACACCTTAGGCCTGAATCTCAGAGGTGTTGAGCATTCACAATGTAGCTGCCATTACTGAGAGCTGCCCTGCTCAGCATCTCTGAAAATCAGGCCCAAGATACCTAGAGGTTGGGCAACTTTTCGAAGTTTGAGTCACCTTTAAAACAGCTAGTCAGAGAATCAGAATTTCTATTACTTACTAGTCCTTTCTTCTGATGCTAGGTACGTAACTGTGACAATACAGGGCCATAAATGGCTGCATTATATGCCTATTTTGGTCTGTAACCAAAATGCAATTGACTTCTCAGATAGAGTATTAGACTACTAAAGGGGCTCAGACAGTTCCAACACTCTCAGCCACAGGAGAGAGACAGACATTAGGCCCATGATTTAAACCCTTTGAGAATGAATGGGTATAATTAGCCAAACAGTGGAGCAGCTGTCATGGGACAACCTCCTGGATAGGCCCTAATGGATGCTCCTGCTGACCAGAGAAAAACAATTTGAACAGGGAGAGAGCCAGACAAACTCCCACATACACATAGGAAGATCTGGGCTGGCTAGGAGAATATTAATTTGTTCTATTCTGTTCCTGTAACTTCAGTTCTATCTAAATAAGTTTGTAGTGAAGCGTAAGATTAGATTAAATGTGTGCGCCAGTTGTTTTTGATTCTAAACTTTTTTTCTCTAATGCTTTGTTCCAACTGCTAAATAATACCACTCTATTAAGTATCAGAGGGGTAGCCGTGTTAGTCTGGATCTGTAAAAGCAGCAGAGAATCCTGTGGCACCTTATAGACTAACAGACGTTTTGGAGCGTGAGCTTTCGTGGGTGAATACCCACTTCGTCACGCAGTATGAAAATTCCAGGGGCAGTATATATGCTGAACAATAGAGATAACGGTGAGTTCAGCTATCAGGAGGGGTGAGGCCCTGTCTAGCAGTAAGTGTGAAACAAGGGAGAGAAACTGGTTCTGTAATTGGCAAGCCATTCACAGTTTTGTTGAGTCCAGAGCTGATGATGTCAAATTTGCAAATGAACTGAAGCTCAGCAGTTTCTCTTTGAAGTCTGTCCTGAAGTTTTTTTGCTGCAGGATACCACCTTAAGGTCTGCTATACGTGTGGCCAAGGGGAGGTTGAAGTGCCTCTTACTACCAGGTTTATTTGTATATTGCCATTCTGATATCTGATTGTGTCCATTTATCCTTTTCCGCTAGTGACTGTCAAGTTGGGCCGATGTACATAGCAAGAGGGCATTGCTAGGCATATGATTGGCGTAATTACATGGTGGTACGTGCAGGTGAATGCAAACCAGTGACATGGTAAATGGTGATCTGGTTCAGGTCCTGGTGATGGTGTCGCTGGTGTAGATATGTGGGACAGAGTTGAATCGAGGTTTTTGCATAATTGGTTCTGAGCTAGAGTTACTAGGTACGGTGTGCAGTTGCTGGTGAGAAACGTTGCAGGTTGGCAGAGTGTCTGGGGGCAACAGGATTGGCCCGCCACCGACAAGACCCGTGAAAAGTGTCGATCATTGTTCGCAAGGATGGTTGTAGATCCCTGATGATGCGTTGGAGGGTTTGTTTTATGCTGGGTGCTGTATGTAAATGACCAGTGGAGTCTCGTGGTTTCCTTCTTGGGTTTGTCTTCGCCCAGTGGAAGGCTTCTGGGTACCACACAATCCAAACTCTCTTGTTGATCTGTTTCCTAATTCCTCCAGTCGTCGAATGCTATTGTAGTTTTGAGAATGCTGGTGGAGAATTTTGTAGGTGTTGGTACCTCTGTCCTGAGGCGGTTAGAGCAGATGCGGTTGGTACCTCAGTGCTTGGCTGTAGACAATTGGATCAGTGTGATGTGCCCGGGATGGAAGCTGGAGGCATGAAGGTAGGCGTAGCGGTCGGTAGGTTTTCGATATAGAGTGGTGTTAATGTGACCATCACTTATTTGCACCGTGGTGTCTAGAAAGTGGATCTCCCGTGTAGATTGGTCCAGGCTGAGGTTGATGGTGGGGTGGAAGTTGCAAGTTCCCCAAGGGAAAAAAGGAGGTGCCTAAAACTCAATTGTACCTGCAGGGTGATAAGTGGCTGGTTCAGCATGGGGCAGCATTCTTGGATCACTGGCCTAAGGCTATGTCTACATTACAAATTACTTCGGTATAACATGTTGCTCAGGAATGTGAATAATCCACACCCCTAAGCGACGTAAGTTATACAGACCTACGTGCCAGTGTGGACAATGCCACGTAGGCAGGAGAGCTTCTCCCACCAACATAGCTACCCCATTAAGCCAACAAGGGAGCTCTTTCCAGTTGGCTTAGAGCATCTTCACTAGCAGCGCTATAGCAGTACAATTGCATCGGTGCAGCTACATTGCTGTAAATGATATAGTGTAGACATAGCCTAAGAGTGGAAGAATCACATGAATCCACCACAGACAAGTAAGGACAAGACGCTGAACACCTATAGTGGATGCACTCAGAAAACAGGCAGAGATGCAGCTAGCTTTGCTACTGCGACAGTTGCTGTGACTAAATTTAAAGTTAAAAGACAATTATCCAAAATAAAATGTTAAACAGTCTGGTATCCCCTTGATTTCTACCTGAACAACCAACCAATGAATGAAATATATGCTAGGGTTAGGGTTGCCAACTCTGGTTGGACAAATCCCTGGTGATTTCATCACATGACATAATATATAATTAAAGATTAATCTTTAATTCCTGGAGACTCCAGGACAATCCTGGAGGGTTGACAACCCCAGCTAGGGCCTTGGAACTCACGTGGAGTTTTCAGCATAGCCAGTTTTCAATGCCTTTCCTAGTGCAATGGACTCTTGTGAAGGAAGTTTATTCTTCCACACTGCCACAGTTTAGGGTCTGTACAAAAACCAAGTTAGCTCCTCCTTTCCGATTAACTTTTAATTGAGATTTTTATTAGTATACATTAAATAATACAAAAATGTGTTCAAGCTGGCACAAAACTTTTCAGATATGTAGAAGTTTCTCTTTCTCTTTTTAATTACTCAAAATGTGTGGACTGGAATTTTGCAAACAAGCATGGCCTTAATTACACTGGTAATACTTTATCTGAAGTGTCCTATAATTATTAATTCATAAAGTACTTACTGTAATCACAATGATTATAATTAATGCAGATACCCCATGTCCTTTAAGAATTATATTTGTCTTTCTTGAAACCTAAAAGACATGTTTGAACAAACGACAAACTAGAAATTAAAGCTAATTGTTTGGTAGCTAGTCAGCTTTTGGATTCTGTAAACTCATGTTCAGTACAGAATGCAAGACAAATACTGTGTGTGGCTCTCCTTTGTCCTACTCAACATTTAAAATGGTAGAGTTCTCTGTCTCTCGTGCTCGGTTGGAGGTATTCAAAGAGATGTAGTCTATCAGGTAATTAAAAACCAAGCAATTAGATGTATTGTATATCAGCTGTACACTGATCTGGACACATACATAGAAACAGAAAATATAATGGTGAGCAAGCTACCAAAAGAGTCATTATATAGGTCCTAGGACACAGTTGCCAAAGGCAGAGCTATCCATCACTGTGGTAAGAGGATCTCTAAACAGCACAATCTCAAAGATCTGCTGGATGCATCCTAAGGATGAAGTGAAATCAATATCAATCTTCCTCAAGTTACTGCTTTTTAAATCTTGGAGACTTGATTTCCTGCTGTATTGCATCCACTATGCATAGTGGATGTAAAACATTCTGATTTTAGTAGCCCTTCACCCCGACTTTGTATGTATAAATGACTACACAAGGAACACAGTAAGGAATCAGGTCCAGTATCAACTTCCCTTTTGGCATGGAACATGACAAATTGCGGATGATCATGATTTATTACTGATTGACTACTGCTGTCATTAGTTGAAATAAACTCAGTTTGCTGTTAGTCTATTAATTACTGCTTTTCTGGGTCTTTTCCATAGCTGCATAAATGTATACAAACACACCTGCAGCTGCATACAGTAGATCTCATTTTTAGTATTATTTATCATGGGTTATCAAGTCAATATCATTTACCTCTCTGAAATGCAGCTGACATTTTGCACAAAGACCTATTTACAGTTCATGCTTTTCACAAAAAATAAGCCTCAGATATCATTCTCTCTCTCTCTTTTATGAAGAGATTGTATCTGAAGTGTATTGTTCAGTGTTTAAATAGAGTGAACTGCTTTATAAGTACTCCATATTTACCTATTCCCATCATTTCACCTTATGCTACGTTGTGCAGAGAGGCCTGATTTTCAGAAAGTGTTGGGCACTACGCTCTGAAAATGAGCTCCCTTTGCAGTGTCTCAAGCTAGGAACCCAAAACTGAGATATATATGATCTTAAATATGTATCCAAATAATTGCTAGCTAGCCCGTATATAGTGTTTTTCATCAGTAGATCTTAAAGGACTTCACAAAAGAGGGCAATTATCCCCATTTTACAGATGGAGGAACAGAGAAACAAAGAGTTGAAGTCACTTGCCCCGTATGAGACCCAGGAACAGAAATTGAGTGCCAGTCCAGTGTTCTATCTTCTAGGTCAGCTTTTCTCAAATTGAGGGTCCAGACCCAAAAGGGGGTTGCAAGGCTATTGTAGGGGGGTTGTAGTATTGCCAGGCTTACTTCTGCACTGCCTTCAGAGCTGGGTTCCCAGCTCTGAACACAGAGCCACCACCAGCAGCAACACAGGAGTAAGGGTAGCAATATCATACCATGGACAGGACACAGGGGATGGTGCCAAAGGTATCTTTAAGCTACCTTTAAGGTAATCAAACCTGGGAACACAAGTTAGAGCAGGGGAAAGGCAACTCTAATTTATGCATGGCTGCTTACAGACCTATAGGACCATTCTGGCAGCTAGACAGTCAGATTTTCATTTACCGCAATCACATCTCCTGCAAGGGGTGGGGGATAGAAGCAAAAGCATAGAGCTGCTATGAGGTCTCTGAGGATTCCACCATATGCAAGAGGAATCTCCAGATAGACAGGTAAGCAGGTTTCCTAGCGGGAGTGTGGTAAAAGTCTGGCCTGTGTTAAATTTGATTTTACCTGTATCATTTTGCCTTGCAAAACAAGAAAAAATGTGGGGTTAGATTATCAAAGCCTTTACTCAACTGCAGGTGAGTAAGTGGGAGTAAGGCTCTATACTTGACCTGCTCAGATTGTGACTCTGGCTGTGGTCAGGAGACCAAAGTCTACTCATTTGATATTCCCTTCTGTGGGAAGGGGGCAGGAATGATGCAGTACCACCCTCCTCCTACCCACCTGCTAGCTAGAGTAGACAGTTAGGTGCAGAGGAGTAAAACATTCCACGAGCAGAGTAAAATGCTCTCAGATCAAAATGGGAGCTGGAGAGGGATTAGGACTCTTTTAGTCACGGTTTGTTGTCTGGTCTGCTCCTGGTGTAGTGTAGCTACATGCTGCTCCTTACTCAGGGCAGATTGTAAAGTTACAATCTCCTGCTTTAAGATCTGTATGATTTTTAGAAAACTAAATGCCATGAAATAATTAATTTTTTACAACAGTGAAATCTAAGAAGCTGCAAACAAACAACTCCGAGTGGGGCTTTTCTAAGTTAGAGCCAGGAAAGTATAATAAAAGGTCATCTAGTCCATTTTCTCTGCCATCGGAGGATTATTTCTTGTATTGGAAGTATATTTTCTAGTCCTTTTGTACATTTTCACCCCGGGGCAAAATTTACAAAGAGAGAGCACTTCTGCAAAAAGCAATTTACATGCACAGTTATTTTCTATATTCCTTTTTCTATTATTTCAGCTATTCATGCTTGGATAAGAGGCTTATTCTCTCCCAGCCCAGTTTCTCCTTTATCCTGCAGCGAAGTCATAATCCAAGGCTTGTGACATCTCAGTCTCTTGCTGTTGAAATGATCGTGATATCACAAATTCAGCATTATGGACTCACGGCACACTCCAACAGAATGAGAATACAAGATGGAGAAGGAAGAGCCCTTGATTACAGTTTGTCACCAATTATTTAAAAATGTAGCCATGAAAATAAGTGCCAATTTGGATATGGTTTTCTTGGCCTGTGCACCATGTCTGTAGGTGACTGTGCTTGACATTACAAAATGGGTTGACACTTGGATGGGAGACATTCATAAGGCACCTGGGTGCTGATGTTGATGAATCACAGTGATGCTGGACATTTGGTAGGAACTTCCTCTCATCAACTCCTCATTGTTACATTTGTAAAACAATGTCCCTGTCTATTGATTTGTTAATTTTAACAAACTGAAATATAATGAAAACAGTGAGTTAGAACCTCATCTAGTATCAATCAGAATAGCTCCATAGAGGATCTGGTCTGCAATTTGTTATCCTATTAAAAATGATATTTTAGCCACAGAGAAAAGACTGGGTAAATATAATGGGCCTGTTTCTGTGTCATATGCTGATGTAAAACTGGTGTAACGCCAATGGTTTCAGTAGAGTTATTATGGTTTACACTAGAGAGAGAGAGTAGAATAAGGTCCAATTCTTCTACCTTGATAGCTAAGAAGTTGAAAGAATTTTAATTTTATCTTGTAAATCAGTTCTGAATCAATAAACTAGAATGGTGCTAGCGGGCATTGCACTGCTGGAGATGCTGTCTTTGGGATGAGGGTAAAATTAAGATTCTGATCACTTGGTCCATTAAAGATCCCATGGCATTATTTGTAAGGGTTGTATCCTATAGCTGAGATGCAGGTTGCATCTCATAAGAATGGCCATATTGGGTCAGACCAAAGGTCCATCTAGGCCAGTATCCTGTCTTCCGACGATGGTCAATGCGGGTGCCCCAGAGAGAATGAACGTAACAGGTAATCATCAAGTGATCCCACTCCCAACTTCTGGCAAACAGAAGCTAGGGACACCATCCCTGCCCATACTGGCTAATAGCCATTGATGGACCTATCCTCCATGAACTTATCTAGTTTTTTTGAACCTGTTATAGTCAAGAATTATATTACTTTTCCCTGCAGTTTTGAGCCAGATGCAACATTCTTCGAACCAACCACCACACCCAGGGCGCACACCACCAAACGCCCAACACCCCCTGTCCACCTTTTTTCTTTTTCACCTCTTTTATGTATGCGCATCACTTGTCCTCTATAAGTTGTGTAAGGTATATGAGTGAAGTTAACCAAACAGCTGTGCTCCCCCAGATGTGTCTGTGTTTTCGCTGCAGGTAGAATTGCCCCATCTCTCTCTCCCTTGTCACATGGGACAATAGTGAAATGACATTAATGGGTCCTGAGTCACCACTGCCATTTCTCCCATTTTACACTGGTGTAACTTTGTTGGAGTAACAGAGTGATGAATCAGACCCATTAATTACCCTTCACTACATCCTTGTATGATGCGTGAGAAATATATGGGAGACAAGGTGATGTAATGCTTACTGGACCAGCTTCTGTGGTGGGGGATACGTTTTGAACTACACAGACTCTTTGCAAGTAGGAAAGTACCCTTTCACAGTTAAATATAAGGTGGGAAGAGGTTGTTAGCATAAGTAGTAACTTATATGTAAGAGACCTTTCAAGTGAAGTGGCCAGTTTAATACCTCTGCAGTCATAGGACAGAAAGGGGAGTAGGGAGTTACAGATTTTTGTAATAAGCCATAATCTATTGTTTTTATTAAAGACCATGAATTTAGTGGTTAGCAAAGTTATGAATTAAGCTCCCAGGCTCTCCTTTTGATGGTGTTGTGCCAGTTTCCTGAGGACAAAGGACTAGAGAAGTCACATATGGAATGATTGTTTGTGAAGTGTTCGTCCACCAGTTATATGGTGTTTTTGTCTGCTATCTTTTCCTCTGTGAGTTCATTTAAGAGCATAGCGATTGTCTGGTTTCATTCATTAATGATCGAGACATTTATGTGATATGATGATGTGATAGACATGCGTAGGACTCAGAGATCTGAAAGTTATCATGCAAGAAACCCAAAACAATATTATATATATAAATTGATGAAAGCCATCAATACAAAAACAAAAAGTAGAACCAACCACAACGCCTCCACAAGCACAGATCATCATCTCCATGAAGAAACCATAGTTTCAGGAGCCACCAAATGGATGTGTACAACAACTCAACATCCTCAATTATCAAGACTACCACTACTGCAGCTGAATTATCTGTATCGCCAAAAAGAATGAACTTCTGCCCCAGCACAGAACTTGATACTACAACAACATGTGGAAAATGAGAAGACTTCTTTTGCTACCACCCAGAAATACCAGATCCTCAGCGATGATAATAAGAAAAAAGAATCATCTGTCTGGACACCCCACATTGGATGAACCCACACACTTGATCATTACATTGAATACTTCAGGAAAAAAAATTGACTGTGAAATTCTCAACAACATCCCATCACAATCTCTCCACCACTGAGCAGACAGATATAGTCCCTGAAATCCAACCACCAGATAGTGATCAACCCATCAGATCAAGAGGGTGGCATCGTAGTTCTCAACCATGATGACTATGTTAACAAGGTCAACCAATATTCTCCAGAACCACCTACTATGGAGAACTCAAAGGAAACCCCACACCATGGTTCACCCAAGAATTTAAGGATATCATCCAATCCTTCCCGAACAACTCCAAGAGAAGCTCTATAACTTCAACCCCCACAAACCCATCCCACCGGCCTTCCACATTCTTTGCAAGATACACAAACAACAGGAACCTAGGCAGACCATCATATCTGGCCGTGGCACTCTTACTGAAGGAATATCAGTACCTACAGAAACTATCCTCAAACCACATACCACACAAAGGCAAGGTTCTTCCAGGACATGACAGACTTAATCCAGAAACTCTGCAACATTAACAACCTCCCTTAGAACACCATCCTTCCATGAATGTCACCTCCGTATATACCAGCATTGCTCTCTGCCTCAAATATCTACAAGCCAAAGCACAGCCTTCAGATATCCACTCCGACCACACTGCCAAACATCCTCACCCATAACAAGTGTACATTCAACAACAAACACTTTTTCCAAATAGCCATGGATACCAGGATGGCTCCACAGTATGCCAGCCTCTTCATGGTCCACCTTAAGGAAGAATTTCTGGAAAAATGTAGCATGAAACCAATGATGTATCTGAGATATACTGATATTTTCATCCTCTGGACAGCGTTTAAAAGAGAACTGGATAAATTCATGGAGGTTCAGTCCATTAATGCCTATTAGCCAGGATGGGGTAAGGAATGGTTTTCCTAGACTCCCTTTGTCAGAAGGTGGAGATGGATGGCAGGAGAGAGATCACTTGATCATTACCTGTTAGGTTCACTCCCTCTGGGGCACCTGGCATTGGCCACTGTCAGCAGATAGGATACTGGGCTAGATGGACCTTTGGTCTGACCCAGTATAGCTGTTCTTATGTTCTTATTACCTAAGCTCCTTCACAGATTTCCACCACAACTTCAACAACCACCACCTATCCACCAACCTCTCTGTAGAACACACCCGTACCAGCATCAACTGTTCTGGACAGACAACTATACACGAGAAACCCACAGATCACTGCACTTACTTTCACAGATGCAGTAAACACTCCAGACACACCAAAAAATCTCATCTACAGTCAGGTACTCAGATACCACAAACCAGGACTGCCCTGAATCCTCAAAATCAGATCTGTTACTGTGAAAAATCTGCTAGGAAGGAGGTATCGCTCTATCTCTCACTGCATCCAGGGAAGCTTCTATGAAGTCTAGATGTTGTGTGGGAGTCAAAATGGATTTGCTGAGTTTTATTTGGAGGCCCAGGCTGCCAAACAGAGACCACATCATCTTTACTGCCACCAACACTTCCTCATATGATCCGCCCTGATCAGCCAATCATCCAAATGTGGGAAAACTACTATCCTCAAACAATATAAGTGGGCAGCAGCTACTGCCAGAACCCTTGAGAATACTCTGGGGACAGAACATAGGCCGAAAGGAAACACTCCGTATTTGTAGTGCTTGTTGTTGATTAGAAATTGAAGAAACTTTTTGTGTAAAGGGTGACTAGCAATATAAAAGTATGCATCTCGTAGACTGAGAGTCGCAAATCAGTCTCCTAATTCTAATAAGAGAATTACTGCTGAAAGAGTCACCATCTTGAATTTCAGCTGTTTTGCACATCTGTTAAGAGACTTGAGGTCTAAAATTGGTCAGCATCCTCTATTCTTCCAGGGAAGCAGGAACTACTTTGAACAGAATCCCTTTCCCTGTGCTATACAAGAATTGGTTCTATTGTCCCTAAACATCAAAGTGAGGTAACCTCCTGCAACAGCAATTGATCATGAAAAGGGTCCCTGAAGAGGGATGGAGAGAGGGAACGTGTAGGAAGGATAGATTTGAAATGGAGAATGTATCCAAATGTTATGGCTTACAAAACCAATTGTCTGATGCTATATTCTCCCATGTTGCCTGAAAGCAGGAGAGGCATCGTCCAAAAGGAGGGGGGAGCATATTATGTTACAGCTTTAAAATCATGTTGATTGGGTGGTTGAGACTCTGACCCAATACATCAAAACTGTCGCTAGGAGGACAGGGAGGGCCGGGAAGATATGGTTGCAGCTGAAGGTGATTTCTTTACAGAGTAGCTTGGCCTCTTGCATGGGGGCTTAGATGGTCTACAGTAAGTTGAATACAGGGCTAGGCATGCTCTTTGTGCCATCTGAGACCTACTAAATCTCTTATTTAAAGCAGTATAAATCCCTAAGGATTGCAGTGTGCCTCTCAAGTCTTTTAATGTGTGGAGGGACGTATCTGTTGAGTCTGCAGAGAGCTTGCACTCATCAAAAGGCAGGTCTTTGATGGTGCTTTGAACTTCTCTTGGGAAGTACAACAGCTGCAGCCAAGATGCTCTCCTTATGACCATTGTAGTGAATATCGATCAAGCCGATGTATCTGCAGCATCCAAAGAGGTCTAGAGCGATGTTCTTGCCAGAAGCTGGGCCTCTTGTATAACCGCTTTAAATTGGTCATGATGTTCCTCTGGCAGGTGCTCAATTAAGGAATTAATTTGTTATAGTTCAGATAATGGTATTTGGCCACAAGTGTTTGATGGTTTGCTAATTATCACTGAAAGCATGGACTGAAGAGAACGATCACAGGGGCGCTCCAGGCCCAGGCACACCAAGTGCGTGCTTGGGGTGCAGGCCACGGGGGTGGCTCTGCCGGCGCTGTGAGGGCTAGCAGGCATGCTGCTTCCGCGGCTTGCGCCTGCGGAGGTTGCTGGTGTCCCACAAGCTTCGGACCTGCCGCGGCTCGTGCTGCATAGGGTGCTGATTGGTCCCGCGGCCTGCAAGGAGGTCCGCCAAACCGTGACCGGGGCCAGCGGACCCTCCACAGGCAGCTGCCTGCCGTACTTGGGGGGCAAAATCCTGCCCTGAAAGATCGGTGACCAAAAGAGACTGAGTGTGTGACAGTCCTTTCTGTACAGGGTAGTCTCTGAGCTATGCCAGTCTACCCTGTTCATTAATGGCTCCATCACCATAGAATTCAGAGCTGGGGTGATAAAATAGGATAAACTTCTGATTTCCTCGGCAGCAGGGGTCAGGAATGTGGGGCTTGCTCTGGCCTGCCACCCGGAGGACAGTACCAAACCAGCAGGGGGTGAGGTAGGGCGCAGGGGCATGTGTGCACGTCACCATCACACACACACTTGTACACGACACACACACCACGCCCTTCATTCACTGCGGAGGCAGCGAGAGGCCAGCAGCTCAGCGGTTGTGATGTTGGGGGAGGGAGGCACTGATGGATATATCCTCGGAAGAGAAATATTCACTCACAGCTTCATATATCCCAACTGGAATCGACTGTTGTTCCATTTAGTGATGGGGTCCAGGTGCTGTCTTCTGGAGGGTAACATGGGATGCTGCTTCGAGTTAGGGGCTCACAGCATGGTCCTTCAAACAAATCTATCTAAACACCACAGGGAACTATACAAAACCTTTGCCCACGTCCTGGCTAGACCTCGCCAGGAAGTCACTGTAAATGGAAGCAGGAGGCCAGAGCACTATAGTTTTTTTGTCATAATTACCTGGAAAGAGTTCCCTGCTTTCTTAGCAGTAAAAACCCCTCAGGTGTTGTGGCAGTCAGTGGAAGGTGAAACACCTCAGGCACACTCTTTCTAGGAATGAGTTTGTTTTCTCCAAGATGACTCTAAGCGCTCAATGTGAAATGAAATACTCCAATCATCAGACAGGGTGCACTTTCTCACCATCAGCTGAATTTGCATATTGCAAAGGCCTTAGGAGACCATTCTTTCCACAGGAAATTCCCAGTCTCTAGTTCCAGCACAAGCACTTCTCTGCATGCAAAATCACTGCCCTTTTGAAAATCTCAGGCCTCACTGCTTTCTGTAACTAGCACGTGTGTGTTTGTGCGTGTGTGTGTGTTGTAATGAGTGTATGAGTAAGTTTGTGAAGAGAAAGGTATTAGAAGAGAGAGACAGATACTGGTGGTGGGCAAATATAATCATTTCCATATCTGCAGCCATGATGAAATTCCACACCATGTCTCCAAAGGGTGCTCAACAGACACAAAAAGAGACCATAATTCACCAGTACAATTAGAACTTCTAATAGTGTTATTTAGGCCAGCCAAGCAGCTATCTAGAATGGCAAAATGAGACAATTAGAATGGCAAATTGGTCGAGCTAAGTGTGTGTTAAAGCCTATTTCTGCAAGGCAGTTATTATAGGGATGTTATGGACCAATATTGATGTTTGTGTTATGTCATCAAAAACACCACAGCAGCTCTTGTATAAATCCAATCGCCCTCCGAGTTACCATACAATGACAGAAAAAATGATGTATTTAATTTAAAAAGGGAACTCTGGAGGTCTTAGAAGTGACTGCGTAGCCCCAAGTCATGGTGTAGTGGGCTGATGCTATGCTAGCATGGATACACAATACGAAATGAGGGCCCTTAGGTGGAATCACTCAGGGTGCAGAGAGAAGAAGTTACTAACACAATCTGAACTCTACTAACAATGCCCTAACAACCCAGATGCCTTTCCCCATTCCTCCTGCCTGACGCCGCCCTACTCCACCCACCCTCTCTACCATTGGAGTGGTGTTAACAGGGAATGGTCCCTGAAAATATGTTAACCTACTTTGTAACATTCTGTTCCACCTGTGTTTTGCAGCAGGACAACAGTGGTGTTTCCCAAGACGATGAAGAAGAGTTCTCTTGCACAAGCTTGAAGCTTGTTCTTTCTTTTTCTCCTTACCACCCACAGAAAGTGGCTCCACTAAATATACCTCACCCACCTTGTCTCTCTTGTGTTTAAGGCACAAGTGCTGCACTCCATTAAGCCATATCAGCTTGTGGAAATCTTGTTCCGATTCCTTAATGAGGAGTCCCCAGACACTAGTACACATCCTGTACAAACACTGAATTTTATCTGTGAAGCAGAAACCAAATATACAACTGCTTCCAACACTCAAGATACTTGCTCAGTTTTTCCATGAATAAAAAGCAAATAAAAAGCAAATCTCTATAACTGACTGTTACCAAGTACACTTCTTATATCAAGATATTAAAACATCTCAAACTATTGGTTACCATAATTACTCAACACCAAACACCATGTTGTAGTTAACACAGGAATCAATTATTTAATTAGGGATATCATAGAGTGAGTCTTTCACTTTCCTTTAAGACTGCTCTGGCTAGACACTGCACTGTTGACTTCCTAATATAAAATTGATAGTCACTGTCTAAAATGGAAATGGAATCATTTTGCATTGTAAAATATACCTGGTCTCTAAATTTGGGACAGTAGGATACTAAGCACTTAGCAAGACGTTGCTATTTCATGCACCTTTAGTACACAATATTACATCATCTTCTTTTTGGAAGTCAACAATAAATTCTTTCATTTTGTAAACATTTTGGAAGCATGAAGAAGCCTAGCCATGACCCACTTTTAATCCTAGTAAGGATAAGCTTCTATTTACATTCTATTCTTTACAATAAGAGCTTGCTTCTGATGGCATATGGATGAGCTGGCACAGGTTCTTTCACCTATTTTGGAAAATCTTGGGCAATGTCATGCATGAAATAATGACACACACTATGTAGCCAAAAAAGACTGAGAAAGAACAATGGAATTCAAAAGGTCTTCCAAAGAAGCTGACTTGACCTTACTCGTTTAATAAAGGGTTATATGAAGAATTTAATTTCCAGTGACAATAATCTTATTGCAAAGAGAAATATAAAGGGAAACTTTAGATTTTGTGTTTCGTAATTATGGGCTGATGCAGTTTAAGTACCCGCCTACTAGGCATCTCTGTTACTACCTGTTATCTGCTCCTATTTGGTTTCTCATCAAATGAATGGGGCCTTTTCTGAGTGTACACAGAAGAGGGCAAAACCCTATTGAATTTTTTTGCACCTACCTCTGAAACATCTGGTGCTAGTCACTGGATATTAGACTAGATGACCCTCTGGTCAATTCCTATGCAAGAAGACTGCTGCCACATGGGACAGGGAAGAGAACTATTAATTCTCTCCATAAGTTCCTACTAAAGCCCAACTGAAGACTCCGGGCATGAAAATCTTCCCAAGAGTTTCCTGCTAAAGTACACACTTTTCTTTTTTTGCAGTTTTGGGCCTTAATTTCTGTTAATTGTCAGGTCAATGGGTAATAGCTTCATTATAAATACTGTATTCCCCTCCAAGGAGATTGTTTTACTTTCAAAGTGACACTTGTTAGAAACCCCCTTAATCAGTTCTTCCTTTTAAAAAAATGTTTCACCTGCATTTAAATGAGAAAATGTTTGTTATTAAGTGCTAAATAATTAATTATTTCAGGATTGCATCATTTGGGCCAAACTCAGCTGCAATTTTTGGGTAGTACATCCCTGGGGAAATATAATGAAAAACAAGAAAATTGGCCACAGCAGTTCTAGTTCAGTGTAAAGAAAATCTGAAAAGAAAAGAAAACCTATGGAATCTTTCTATGAACAGTAGCCAGTGTACTAATTTCATGTTCATGCATTTCTGGGGCTAAGAAACTTTAATGAATTGAGGCCTTGTTCCTCTGGAATGAAGCATCCTTTATTAATTTAATAATAAAAGATGCCCAAGTTTTGAAAACTTGTTGCAAAATGCTTCACATGTTCTAAAAATGCTGGCATCTTGACAGACCTTCAGTCATTGACCTTATCTGTGCTTCAGACAAAAGCTACTGACCTTATCTTTTGTCCTCAACATGCATCCTTTACTGCCATAGTGACAGCTCTAACAAGCTTTTGCCACTTAAATTCTTGAAATCTGACCTTTGGACTAAAACTTCCACCAGCCATTCTTATTAGAATTTGCATCTGTCGTGAGCACAGAAGTATTTTGACTTTATTGACCCTTGTCACTGGTCTTATGGCAGGGATAAATGATGGCACTATACAAAGGCCCTTTTCAGGTCTGGTTCTGACCTGCAGTGGCAGGCATGTACAGCTTGGGAAGATTCCCACATGTCTAAGTCCATGTTCCGCCTTGCTCTTCCTCCAGCCCAAACAAAGAGTGAGCGAACAAGTGGTGCTGAACAGTGCCTTGTACAGATATGCCTGATGTCTGGTAATGTCTAAGACCTAGTCATTAAGGGCCAGATCCAAAGCCCAGTGAAGTCAGCTGGAATCTTTCCTCTGGACTTCAGTGGGCTTTGATTGGGCCACAAGCCAGGACTTCTTGAAGTAAATGCACTTATCCATTGAGCTAGTCTAAGGATTTATATACAGTGAGAGTCATCACTGCACCTAGGCAGTGGCTCACATAGAAACTTGACACCTTCTGACCCCTCCCTTAGAGAGACTGAAGGTAGGGGAGTGGAAATATTTGATATTTGCCTTGAAGAGGCCCCTTCGCTTTGTTGTCATGAACTTTAAAAAGAGAGAGAAAAAGTGAACCTGAATTTATATGATTAGGTAAACAATCTGGACATTTTCACTAACTGCATAACTACTTGATAAAATGCATAATTACTGGATACTGGGTAACTACATAGCTCTTGATGGTCCCCTCTCTTTCCCCAGTTTCCTTATTATCTGCATCATGTCCCAGATGGAGACAGTACCTGCCTCAGAAAGTATGCAATCTAAAAGATATTCACAGGAGCTGTGCAACACATTGAATTAGAAACGCATCCCAACTCATCATTTGTGCATTTTTTTGATGTTCTATTTACTTGATTGCAAACATTGAATAAAAAGCAGTATTAGTATGCCCATCTAATCAAAATCAAATATTTATCACATCCCTAATGCTTTGGTTAGCGGCAGATCCCTTTGCTTTGTTGTTAAGTACTTGAAAAAGAGAGAGGAAAAACAACCCTGACTATATGTGATTAGATAAACAAACAATTTGGATATTTTCATCAAGTATATAACCACTTGATGAAATGCATAATTACTGGCTACTAGGTACCTATATAGGGCTCAGGTAGATACCCATGGGAGGGGATTCAGGGTAGAAAGTCACCATGAGTTTTTCCTCAGACTTTTCTTCCCATTTTCAATTGTCTGTAAAGTTCTGCACTCACATTCCTTTGCCCCTTGCAAACAGGCCATAGTTCCTGCCCATAAACCCAGTGGATCTCCCTTAGATAATTGGGAGGTCAGGGGCCCATGCTAGTTTTGCCTTCATACTGGCTCTGTGTCCATGTTGCCTTTCCCTTCCTTCCCTGGTGGCATCTCTCTATTGGATCCATGCTGGCAGGACTCGTGGCTGTCTGTGGGACACACTTTGAAGGGGTGTTCTCAGCTTCACAATGGGGGCTATGGAAGGAAATATCTGCAGGAACAATAGGGTGTTAGGAAAAGACGCACTTCCCCACTCAGTCCTGAGCTCTATTACCCTGGCCTGCTCACTGCCTACCTGCAAGGTTTGAAGCAAGGGAGATGCTGCGGCAATGGTGGCTGATCCCTGCTTCCTTGTGGAAAGGGAGAGATCCAGACATGAATCCTAGGGGCGATGATTAGGGCCCTATGTAAATTGTTGGTTTTTAAAAAAATTTTAAATTGACTAACCTTATTTGTAAAATTCACTCAGTCCTTGGCACTGACTAGCTAAGGTAAATTTTTATATTAAAGACTTTGCTGTAGACATTTTCCTTTTAAAAATATTTTTAAAAATTACGGTGATGTTGTGATATACACAGGGTTCTTATTATGAAAAGGCCCATATTTTGACTGACCTAACATTAATGTACATTTTATAAAAATGTCTATGTAGCCAGGAGTTTTGTAGGGCTAGTGCAGACACTAGATAGATAAGCTACTGAGGAAGCCACAAAATCCTGGCTGCCATTCTGGATTTGCTTTGTTATTCCTCTCAAATATTCATGGAGCATTACAGCTATAGAAGCAGCTTTACAGGGCCTGTTCCTTGCCCAATTTATGTCAGATGAACTTCAAGAGTGCAGATAAGAGACAAGGAAAGGAAAAGGGGTTATATATAGTTAGGCTTAGCAGAATTCAAGATTTTAAAATATAATTTTCACAGATAAAATTGGTGTTTATTTTTAAGATTTTTAAAGTTTCTATCAATTTAAATTTTCACAGTTTCAGGAAATTAGTGGGGGGAGGGTATTAGAGAAGGACCTGTCACAATAACTATTTAATGAAAGAAGAGACAGATTCAAAAAGTTAATGTTTTACTGTTACTGATAAATTGTCAATATTATAAAGTAAATATCCTTAAGTCAAACTCTAATAAGTTCTCCAGTAGCATTTTTCTTACTTTGCCTATATGTAAATTTCAATTATTGTGGATGAAAATATTTTTTTCAGTTTGTGTGTGCCCAGTGAGATAGATGTCTATTGACATGTACTGATAAAAATCTAATCCTTCTTAGCCTATGTATTATCAATGATCCTTCCTGTATAAATTCTGATATTTATTAATGAGAAATGAGGTAGGTGAGAGAAGGTGCAAAGGACAACACTGGAAAGCAAGGGGAAGGAAGTGGGTTTTGGAAGTGGGGAGTGAGGACGCATGGTGTACTGAAAGGGAAATGTCATTTCAAGTGTATGGATCAGTGAGAAAAACAGCAGGAAGAGAAAAATTGGAGGAGGAGAAAAAGGAAGCAGCAAGGTGTGTAGAGCAGGCAGAGGATAAGGAGAGGAGCATTAGGAAATAAAAGGCAGGAGCAGGGATAGAGTCCCTATAGTCCCTTTTAAGGCCTGATACAACTTCCATTAAAGTCAGTGGGACTCTTGGCTTTCCTTTGAAAAAATAAGCTTCTAAATCAGAGGCAGTGTAAAAAAGTAGGTCTCTTGTGGCTCAGCTCAGTTGCTCTTATTCACGTAGTATATAATAGTGCATCTCAGAACAAAGAAACACCAGGAAAGAGACAGCTTAGTCAAACTCCCCTCACAAAATCATAGCAGGTAAAATTTTGCCTGAGCAAAGAGAAAGGCCTTGCAATGCAGGGCCAGGCTGAGGCACTTGGCTGCCTGATAGGAACTGCAGTACTCTCACTCACTGCCTTCCCTCTCACCCTGCCCAGTCTATCTCTTCGGTCCCATCCCATGGTCCTGTCTCTCTTTTAGCTAACTAACTGGCACTGAGAAGTCTATTCAGCGCTAACTTCTTTAAACTTATTCTGCATGTGTTCTTCCTTCTTTCCCTTTTCCATCACTTCGTTCTCTGCCATGCTTTTGCCATCAACCATGCCCCACTACTTTTCTTTCCTCACTACCCCAGCCCTGCCCATCACTTACACTCACTGCCTCTCTTACAGCCCTAAACCAAATGATGACCCAGGTGTGAAGCTTCTTTGATCCTCCCCCTCCATTTGTTAAACTTCTGAATACCTTATTTTTAATTGCATTTGTTTCCATTTCATGACTTTAATGCACAATTTACACGCATGATTTATCCCTGTCATATAAGACAATAAATTTGCACGCTAGGATCTGTAAATCTGTATTTATTCATGCCATATATAAGCAAATAAAAAAAAAATTCATTTCCTCCAAGCTTATAGAAACTTTTAAATTTTAAGAATAACTGAAACGTACTAACATCAAGAAATTGAACTTGTTGCACCAACACTGGGTGACCAATATTAAATCATGTATCAGTAGGGCAGCAGAGAATTCCGTGGCAACCTTATAAGCTAACAGGACATTTTTGGATCATGAGCTTTACGTGGGTGAAACCAACTTCGTCAGATGATGTAGTGGGTATTCACCCACGAAAGCTCATGATCCAAAATGTCTGTTAGTCTATAAGGTGCCACAGGATTCTCTGCTGCTTTTACAGATTCAGACTAACATGGCTACCCCTCTGATACGTTACAGTAGGTGACAGACTTAGAATGTTAACCCTAGTCCTTTAGTTCAAAAGGTCGCTCTTTCGCTATTGCCCTCACGAACAGAAGCACAGTATCAGAGAGATCCAAAAACTGGCCAATGGCATTTTCAAGCGATAAAATAGAAAATGACGTCAGTCTCTCATCGGCCATTGTTGATTAAAGATATGTTTTAATGAGTCTGAGCTTTGAAAAGCTGCGCTCACCAAACAGCTTTCACTGCTTGTGAAAGTCATCAAACAGTATGTGTAAAACATGGCAAAAGAAGTAACAATATTTCTTTTATATTGTTGCAGAAATAGGGATTCAATAGATATCTCTGGCATCTCATTAAATATGTCCTTCGTTAGTCACTACTTACATTCAATCCCTAAAACACAAATACACTTTCACAATTACACAACAAAACCAGGTTCACAATATTGCAGCAGGGCTCTCACTTAACTTCAATTCAATCTTATATCTCACTGTCTGACTGGTGATGCCCCACCCCTTAAATACCTGTAAGGGCATGGCTGACAACATTCTAGGAAGCTGGAGGAAAATGTAGTTCTCAGAAAGTCTGGAAGGTTCCGTGAGATTCTACAAAAGTCCAGAACATTCTAGGAGGTTAGTGAAAAAATGAATCCACATATGGAACACCTGAAACATGTTACTTCAAAGATTCTATTTTCCCTTTTCTCACAAACAAAACAGCACCCTGAGCCCAGCTCCCCCCATGCTCGGTACCACTCCCCATCCCAATTGAAGCCTCTCCCCACTCACTCTCTGCCTTTCTCACACACCCCACACCCCGTCACAGCCTCTCCCCCTCACCACTCACTCCCCACCTCTCTCACACACCCCACTCCCAATCACAGCCTCTCCCCTCCCCAATTACTACATCCCTCTCACAAACCCCCACTCACAATCACAGCCTCTCCCCGCTCATCCCCTGCATCTTTCATCACCTCACTTCCAATTGCAGCATCTCCCACTTCCCACTCACTTACTGCCTCTCACACAGCGCTACTCCCAATCACAGCCTCTCCCCACTCACTACTTGCTTCTATCACATCCCCACTCCCAGTCGCAGCCTCTCCCAACTCACTCCCTGCCTCTCATACACCCCTGCTCCCAATCACAGTCTCTCCTCACTCACTCCCTGCCATCTCATACACCCTCCACTCCCAATCACAGCCCCTTCCCACTCACTCCCTGCCTCTCACACACACTTGCTGGTCCCCCACACAACTATCTGTGTTTTATACACAATCCCCCTCTACACACAAGTCCCCTCTCACTGGCTAGCCTATGAGACTTTCCGTCACTTGGGAAAGGGAGTTTCTTTCAGATTGTTCCATTTTCTCTACAGGAGAGGGGGTACTTCTCACTAGTCTCTTCCACACCCTGCTCCTTGAAGGGAAAGGTGCTGTTACTGTTCCAGGAGATGGGGACTAATCAAGGCTTGGTATGCCTCATCTGGTCTAGTCTCAGATCAGGGAGGGTCTGTTGGGTACCAATAAGCCAGGCAGTAGGGAATCTGCCTAAGCCTCTGCTTGGGGTGAGAGGCAGGGGAGTCACAGCTGCAAGGTGGGGAAGGGAAAGGAGATGCCATAGGGAGGGTTCTTGCACCTAGGGAGAGGCATCTGCTGCAGGAAGAGAGTATAGTTACTTTTCCATGTCTGGTTTCTGTATTTCTTCTGCCACCATAGACAACTGAATGGTTTGCCTGAACTGCAGGATTAGTCTATGGAAATGTACATTGAATGTCAATGAGGTCAGGCTCTGTCAGACCAGTGGGGGAAATGAGTTGTAGAGTCTAACGCCTTACTCCATCCTGCCTCAGGATGCACAAATGAAGGGACTGTCAGCAAGTGCTCCTTCACTGATGTCTGTTGTGATGGAATACGGGGAGAGAGGCTGAAATGTCATGCCTGGATCATCATATCTTCTGTAACTGGCCCTGATTCTCTACTTACAGCGCTACAAATTCTACTGAAGCCAAAACAGTTTTACACTGTTTTATCAATGGAACAAAAGTAGAGTAACAGAGTGGTGAACCAGGCTTGACATATGCTGGCATAAAACCAATTTCAGACTACAGTTTTCATTTAACCTGAATTTACTATCATCCTTCCAGAATTCCATTTCAAGGAACCTTCTGATTAGATTCTCTATCCTGCATGATAAGAGTTATAACCTGAAAACAGAGAAAGATGAGCTTTCTGTTTCAAGAATGTTGACATTTGCATATTTCTAAGTGTGTCACAATCGTGCATCATGTGATGTTAAGGCAGAAAGAATATGCATTAAAGGTTTGTGAGAAATGAAAACGGGGGAAAAAACAGGCTCCAGGCACATCTAGCTTTTTTTTAACAGAAAAGTTTTCACTCGGTTTAACTAAAGCAGGCCAGTTCAAACCTCATCTAAGCCATGAGGAGGCAGTTCCTCTGCCAGGCACTTACATTATCACTGCAGTTAGAGTGTTTTTAAACAAAATTGTCCATAAAATGACAGCAGGGACATAAGATTCAGCCTTAATAGGTTCAGAGCTTATGTAACTCATTCTTTACTTATGGAATATTCTGCTAGAAAACAAACAAGGAAGCGACTTTACAGTAAACATAACCTAAACTCCATAGACCAAGCAGGCTACACATATTCAAAGACAGTGCAAAGACACAATGTTAGCTGTAAAGTTTGTATGTTCTTGTCCAAGAATGAACTGAACTAAAAATAGCTTCTGGTATGGAGACAAAGTGAATTCACTCTTGTATACAGTACATGGCCCATGAATCACTTACATCTGACTAAAACACACAAGCCTTTAGTGGAACTTAAGTAAAAGGAATCATTATCATCAATTCAAGTTCCTTTTTTCTACTGAAAACCTTTATGTTCCTCTGAGAATTAATGCCCAATGTTTTTCAAAATCAGTAAAGCAATTCTGCAGTTTTTGTCCTTGAGAAAAAAAGTTCTTTGCGTGAAAAAGAAAGGAGGCAATTTTCCAGAAAGTAACAAATATGAAATAATATCTGTGCATCATGGGAGATCTGCAATGTCTTGAGAGAAAAGGGAGTACATTGGCATAAAAACAATAGAAATAGGAAAAAACAATCATGAAAACTCACCACTAGGTTTCCTATCACCATGACCAGCAAGAAGACGAGAAGGCACAATGGTTGCCCAGCTACTTCCATACAATCCCACATGGTTTCAATCCATTCTCCACAGAGAATTCGGAATATAATAAGGAATGAGTGGAAAAAATCCATAAAATGCCAACGTGGCTTACAATCCTCAGATATTTTACAGCATTTTTCAGCATATTTTTCCCCAAAAAGTTGCATTCCTACCACAGCAAAAATAAAGACTATGATCGCCAGAACCAGGGTGAGGTTACCCAGGGCACCCACTGAGTTACCAATGATTTTAATGAGAGTATTTAAGGTTGGCCAGGACTTTGCCAATTTGAAGACTCTCAGCTGTGAACAAAATATAAAACAGTGTCAGTTAATAGAACAACAGACATTTCTGGTACTGAATTTTTAAAAAAATGGGTATAAATATTAAATATTTTTAATACTAGGGAACAATGTGCAGTACAGAGTGATTTTAGCAGCAGTTTTGTTAGACTCACGATAGCCATACTTACTACAGTATAATTTGTGCTTCTTACATGACAGACCATGAATTTTTTCAGAAAATATGCTATTCAGCATTAGGATTAGATCGGTGTGTCCACCTTTCCAGACTACTGTACCCCTTTCAGGAGTCAGATTTGTCTTGCATACTCCAAGTTTCACCTCACTTAAAAACTACTTGTTTACAACATCAGACATAAAAATACAAAAGTGTCACAGCACATTACTATTGAAAAATTGCTTATTTTCTCATCCATACCATATAACTATAAAATAAATCAATTGGAATATCAATATTGTACTTACATTTCAGTGTATAGTATTTAGAGCACTATAAACAAATCATTGTATGAAATTTTAGTTTGTACTGACTTTGCTAGTGCTTTTTATATTGCCTGTTGTAAAACTAGGCAAATATCTAGATAAACTGATGTACCCTCTGGAAGACTTCTGGTTACTCCTCGGGGTACAGGTACGTCTGGTTGAGAACCACTGTCCTATGTGGCCAATTCCTTGCCACTAAATGTTAGGGGCAGAGGATTGTGAAAGCAGGGAGAGAGAACATAACCTCAGTCCTTAACATTACCTTTTCTGTTCCTGTGTCTCAAAAAAGATAACTTTCAACAAGCTGCCTGGACTTTTAAGGGCCCAATCCCAGAAAAGGGGGGTGCAACTCCTGTATGTTCCTGAGTAGGCCTTAGCAAGATGCTGCTACCTTTCAATCCCAGAGATTCGCCTCTGTACAGAGGACCATATAGGGTTACCAACGCTCCAGGATTGGCCCAGAGTCTTCAAGAATTAAAGATTAATCTTTAATTAAAGATTATGTCATGTGATGAAATCTCCAGGAATACATCCAACCAAAATTGGCAACTCTAGGACCATAAGGCCTATAAATCACCTAAATCCCACTTAAGACCTATTTTGAGGATTTAATGGTGCCTAGGCCTTATACTGGCTCACTGCACAGGGGTTAATTTAATCCCTACTGAAGAGGGTTTGCAGGTGGCATTCAGCCACTGGCAACATCAGGCCATACTTTTGCAGTTTTCAGGGAGCAAATATTTATAGATGGTAAAGTTAGGGCAGTTAAGTCTTCTTGAAAAGAGAAGTTGTTTTCATGCTCTTGCAAAACTTGTGAAGCAACATAATTGGCAGAATGATTAGCACAGACATCTTGGTACATGAATGCGACACAAGCATCAGGCTGGCAAGAAAACGACTTTTCTGTTCCAATACATCAACAGATTCTCCCATTAATGGAGTATCACCCCCCTGCACATTTAAAGGGATTGACAGTGAAGGATTTTCACTGAAAGACAGGTTCTGTGTTTTGGTGACAGGTTCTGGGGGAAAAAATCAGTTTGTGATTAATGCAGGGCTATCCACTTTTGCAGTGGCATGTTTATTATGTATATAAGGAATAAAAAACCTGTAAAGTGACATCTTACTAGCTCTTGAGCTTCACAGTTCATTAATTATCTACCGACTTTTCTATGCAAACTCAGTTTATATATGTTGCAAGTAACTGACACAGCTAGACAGAGTCAAATTCTGTTCTCATTTACTCTGTTGTAAATCTGGAGTAATTCCATTTGTCACATAGTCTATAATTAGTGTCACTACAGGCATTCACTAATTTGTAAAATTTAATTTCCTATTTAATGAATGTAAATTTAAGAGGACCTAATAAATTCTTGAAAGGGGTTATGTTTTGCAAAAGAGAATAAGGAAACATTACCAATCTGAATGAGCGTAAAACAGACAGATTTCCCATGCTGGATAAACCCAGTTCCATTAGGCTTAGGATAACAATTATACTGTCAAAAATATTCCAGCCCTGCTGAAAATAGTAGTAGGGATCTAAGGCAATTATTTTGAAGATCATTTCCGCTGTAAAAATCCCAGTGAAGACCTGTGGAAACGAAAGAGGAAGTGAGATCAGTCTGTAAACACGTCTCCTGTCACGAATGATTTCCTACCGATACGTTGCATTAAAATATAGAGACAATAACATTTTACCAGCAAACCTTTCTTCTTTCATCTCTAATGTAGTGTCAGTACTTATTGTCAGTATTATCAATATTCTGGCCTTGTCGGATCCTTTTACAATATTAGTATTGCTGTCAACAAACAACAGGAGGGAATGAGCTATACTTTTGAATTAAGAAACTAATTTTCAGCTCCCTCTATCACACAAACAGATATCAATAATAAGGTGAGAGAATAAAGGTGCTTTTTAAAAGGCTTAAGTCCGCCAATTTCAGTGGGGAGGTGAGAGCGATTGCATGACACAGTTAAAGAGGTACTTTTGGTTTCCAGCATACCTGTAGAGTTAGCCCTTTTGTTTCTGTTATTGCACGAATCCCATGCAGCATAGTCCTCGCACTTTCAGGTTACTGCTGGCAGTGATGGTGATTAGGGACTCTAATTTGAATCTTATTATTCTTTTAAAAATAGACACGGCAATTTGCTTTTGAAAGTGCCTTGAGAACACTTTGTTTATTTATAACCTCCTTCAAATATTACACAGTGAAACTTTTTTAATCTGAACATTTTCTCTGTAAAACATACACACACTTATGGAGGGAAGCCTGTTTGTTGATGGCAAACCAGATTTTAAAGGAGGTATCTTATTTGAACCCATACTCACAAACTGTGAAAATGCCAAATCTAGTGCTTTTAAAAATCCCTTCAGAACTGATTTAAATATGTAAGTACAAGGTTGTAAATAGTCGGCTTAGAAGAGAAGGTAGTATGTAGACACACAGTTTTTCAGAAACTGTTTTATTTTGAATCTAACCCTCTGGTGAAAGGTGCACACAACTATGTGTCTTGAAAAATCATCTACTGTATTTGCATATTGCAGCAGCTGATTTTCCATGATACAACAGCCTATGTCAATGCACACTGGAGATCAGAAGATATGTATATGTTATGGACTTAAGTTTATCAGTAATGTTCACATAAGAGGAAATTCTGTCTAACCTATAAACTACGTTTCTGCAATAGTGCTCCAGCAAGACAGATTAATGGGCTCTAAGTAAAAATTAGGAAAACCAAATGAGATAAGGGAGGATCATAGAGAATTATAAAATGGTATTGCTAAGGAACAAATGGCCAAACCTGCATTTGAGGAAGCTGCAAGATTTACCCTACAATGCTTGGGGAACGAATGAACAGGTAGACTTCCATATAGCAATTTTATATGTTTCCATATCTAAAATGTCTCTCTTTCTGATCAGGAAGATAAAAATTCTCTGTTCAAAACAATTTCTCTGCTCAAAACATCCTTCTTAAAAGACCAACATGCTAAATTACTTCAGCTCAGCTGGTCTCCAGCAGTGGTACTGCACCAGACAGACTCACCTCTGATTTTCAACAAGTTAACAATTTCTGAGTCACTGTGGTTAGAGATACTTAGTATTCCAGTGAGTAAAAATTCCATGGGGATATTAAACACCATAGTCAATATTTGTGACGTTGTACCCAGGATCCTGACTCAAAAACTAATGATATCATGTTGAGCACATCATGCAATTGTCTTGCTGAGGGATGACTCAGGAGAAACAATTTCTTTTTAATCAACAATCTTTTGAGATGGAAACTCTAGGGCTAATAAGACATCAGAGCTTCTGAGGGAATCAGAATCTCTAAAGGCAGAAATGACTCTTTTGTGTATTAGTTATGAATTCCAAGCAATGTATCACAAAATCACTGGAACTTTGTTCAGTGCTAGCTGTGATTGTACAAAAAACTGCTTTCACTAACTAATCATCCAGATAGGGGATTACTTGGACATTATCTTAAGGAGTGGAGCCATAAACTGGTATTGGTTATGGTATACGATTATGGTAAGTACTAGTGATGTTGCTAACCAATCTCATTTAGATCCATAATCTCTTGATTTCTTTGGAAGGATGAAAAATATAGAAAATATTACTCTCTGGTGTTGAAGAACTGGCATCACTGTAGGTAGCCTGGTCAGATGAAGCATGCAGAGATATGAGTATAATTCTGCTATTTTTCTTGATACCAAATAAAAACATTATCTTCTTTAGACGATGAGCCTGAGAAGTCAGAGAACCAGAGCTTTGTTGCATAATTCTATGATGCAAATCATATCAGAACTGAAGCTCTTCCATGACTGATTCTCACAAGTGTCAGATGAAGAGTTGCACTCTCCCTTCTTATTCACAGAGGATAAGGACACTTGTTTCCTTTTCTTTCTATTGTTTCTTTTATGATTTCTTTAGAGAAAAAAAGCAAATGGTCTTTTATTCCCTATTATTACCCCCCATGTAATACTATCCTACCTGCTAGAGAAGGGATAGCTATAGGGGAAACTCTATCAGAAAGCAGCGGAGAATTACTAGCATTTTTTAGTTTGACTAGGAAGAAAGGAATCTTGATTTTGCTCCTTTAGGAACTTGCAGCGAGGAGACTTGAGACAGACTGAGATTCTTCATAAAGTCATGCTGATAACTGGAGCCGGTTGGAAAAATTCTGTTGAAACGTTGTTTTATCAGAATTTGCTGATTTGCCGAAATCGAAACATTCTGAAGAGACTGTTTGATCTCAGCGATGTTCCAGCAGAACTTGGGCAGGGCTTCTACAGACCTTCCATCAAAAACCTGCCAGGTTTCCTGCCAGCTCACCTGCCTGGCTCCTCAGCATCCCAGCTGTTGGACTGCCAGTCCAGGGCTTTAGGGCATCGGGGCTCTAGGGCTCCCAGGGTCCATGGCTTTGGGGCAGCCTGCTATGCAGACTGCCTCTGCTTCCAGGGTCCATGGCTCTGGGACAACTCACCAAGTGAACTGCCTCAAAGCTGGGAACTCCAGAGCTTCCAATATTCACAGCTCCAGTCAGCCAGCCTGGAGCTGAGGCTCCATTCCCTTTTGTGGAGAACTTTTGACATTTGGGGTTTTCATTCGAAATCGAAACAAAACCAAATATTGAGCTATTGAAAACCTTGGTGAGACAGAATTACCTTTCTGTGCCCAGCTCTACTAATAACCCATTTAAGTTTGGGTTTAATAAAACTGAGGAGGAAGGGCCCAGGATGGTCTTGAGCCACTGATATTTCATCTGAAGAACTGTCCTTTCACTGAAGCCCATTGCAAACAGCACTGCAAGAAGAATGCCTGCTTGGTTTTATTTTTTCATCATTACCACAAACAAGAGAATTGGCTCCAGCACAGCAGTACTGAGAGACCTGGAGCAAGATAAGGTCAACTGCTTTTCAACTTCTTTTGTTTCCTGTCTCTGTTTTCTCCTCTACTCAGAGTGGTTGCACATAGGTAATCCAAACTCTGCCAGGCAGAATTGTGGGGGAGTCATATAGGTGCTGCTGGAATCTAAAATTACCTGTAGACTGGGTGTGGCAGAGCGGGCACCCCAGCGCCCCTTTGTGGCAGGGGTAGGATGGGGTGCTGGTGCCTCACCACTCTCAAGTCCTTACGTTTGCCTCACTGTGGACAGTCAGTGATGGCTTCTTGGCCTTCCTTCCTACTATCACCCCGTCCAGCACGGTAGCACAACCTAGTGGTCAGAGCCCATATAAACCCCCTTACGAGCGGGGTAACATGGCCTAGCGGCCAGAGTCCATCTAAGCCCCCTTACGAGCAGAGTAGCGCAGCCTAGAGGCCAGAGTCCATCTAAACCCCTTATGAGCAGGGTAGCGTGGCCTAGTGGCCAGAGTCCATATAAACCCCCTTCATGGTTCAGGGGTGAGGGAGGGTAGGGGGACTTGGGACTGCCCTCTCCACCGAACCCCAACCCAGCGCCCTAGTAGTGGCAAGCTCCCCTTGCCACTCACTCGGCGGGGATCTGCCCGCAACATGCCGAATGTCAATACAGCTCTAAGGCCGTTTGTTTCTAGAGTTCCCCGGGTCACTTCCTACCACGAATACTTGGTCATCTGCGGCAGGGAGTCCTCCAGTCTGTTCCTCTCTTGTGGCATCCTCTGGCGGGGTCTCAGGTATTGCCTCGGCTTGGCTGACTCCCAGATCCTGGCTCGCAGGCCCTCCTCTGCAGGAGCTAGCGGCATGTGTCCTTCCCCTCCAGTGGTCAACCCAGACTGAGCTGATCTGCAGGCTTTTATATCTGTTCTCCAGTTGGAGCATGCCCAGCAGAGCTTCTGGGGCATGGCTTCCTCTGCTAGGAAGAAAGAGTTAATCCCCGCCGTACTAGTGCGAGGCCACTCTGCCCCGTACACTGGGCAAGGGGAAAAGATGACAGGTCAAGTGCAGAGCAGGGAACATGAGCATCTTTGCCCTGGGGTGTCAGAGTGGGCAGCTGCAGAATTGCCACCTGATCACATGCTGAGAAGCCCTAGGATCTGGGAGACCTTCATTTTGTCCCAGTGGGGAATAAGAGAAGGCATCAAAATTCCTGAATATGGGTCTGCTGTTAAGAGGAGCCAACGCAGCTCAATTAAAGGGCTATTTAGCTCCTTTTATAGCTGATGCTATCCATGAAGAGAAATAACATAGATCTTGGAGCAAGACAGAAGCCCCTCACTGACCATAGCTACAAAGGGAAATATCTCAAGACTGAACAGCTTAAGATCTGGTGATGGGTCTATCTGCCTAGTAAAGTAGTTGACACTTCTGGAGGAAGCCAATTGGCACAGTTTTCAGACTGGAGAGAAGTAGTGAGGGAAAATTCCGTATCTGGTGGTCAGCAGTTTCCAAGAGAAAAGGATTACTCTGAGAAGCCTAATGGTTGCTTCTCTCTATTTGTACCTGTCAGCTCCAGGAGTCCATGTTGGTGGAATTGTATGAATGGACACATATATACTTTCTCAGTATTTCAATATTTGATTAGTACCATTTTTTTACAAAAATGAAAATAACCTTAAATCCAGTATGTGCTTCTTTCTGGATGATAATCTGTAGAATATACTGTCTTATTATTGGCTAATAGTTTCAAAGGTTTAGTGATTCTGAGTGCCTCAATTTCTGAGTGCCAAACTTGAAAGCCCTTAAAAGAGCTTGATTTCCATAAGGTGGGTGTTCAGCATGATCTTAAATCAGAGCTCTGTAGATGTCTCAAGCTGGGAAGCCCAAGACTGAGAAACCTGTTGTGTTTAGTGTGTAGGTGCTGGGTGGTCTTGGTGCCCTATGACATACAGGAAATTGGACTAGATGATTTGGTGGTCCTGTCTGGCCTTAAACTTTATGACTCTGTTAGACACTTGACTGTAGTATAACTATAAAAGTGATAACTCAAGGCTGGGGCACTAGCTTATTTTTTCCATAGGATTCTTTAACTTAAAAAAATCAATAATATTCAGTGACCTATACATCCTTATTATTGATTTTTAAAAACTTTTTAAGATCCTTCTTGCTTCACTTCCTAGAATAGTTACCCACTGGAAATCTATTGGTCTCAGCAGTGAAATGATGCTTTACTGTCCACTAATGAGCAGCAGAGTATGCTTGCTTAGTGACAGTAGATACATATCCTTTCTTCGTTTCTCTTCAAATGCCAGGAGAGCCACCAAATAAAGCAAGCTACCCTTGCTTGGCATGACATGTACAAGGTTGTGCTGACAGCACACCAAATGGGTTCTTCCTAAGACCTCTAGATCCAATAGTTTTCAGCCTTAAGAACTTGAAAGAGCAGAACTAAACTCTCCAGATATAATTTTGGGTTCAAATTCACTTACCAGATTGCCTACGTAAAGCATGTCATCAAACTCTTTTGTCATCTTGTAATGCTCCAATGCCATGAAGAGAGTATTCATCACAATGCAAAGGGTGATCGTGAGGTCAGTAAATGGATCCATTACCACAAACTTCACATATTTCTTGATTAACAACCACAATGGACAGCAATCCCAAATGAGAAATTTAACAGTAAAATAATTCCAGCATGGAGGACATCGCTGTTGTGATTCCTCAAGCTCTAAGTGAGAAGCAGAATGTGAAGTAATAATCAAATAACACTGAATTATGTGACAAGAGAATATTTTAAATGTATCAAAGCACAGAAGAAAACCCACCAGCATCCATCTAAATGACCAAGAATGACCAAGAGGAGTGAAGATCTGGAACAGCCTTCCAAGGGGAGCAGTGGGGGCAAAAGACATATCTGGCTTCAAGACTAAGCTTGATAAGTTTATTGAGGGGATGGTATAGTGGGATAGCCTAATTCTGGCAATTAATTGATCTTTGACTATTAGTGGTAAATATGCCCAATGGCCTGTGATGGGATGTTAGATGGGATGGGATCTGAGTTACTACAGAGAATTCTTTCCTGGGTGCCTGGCTGGTGAGTCTTGTCCACATGCTCAGGGTTTAGCTGATCGCTATATTTGGGGTTGGGAAGGAATTTTCCTCCAGGGCAGATTGGCAGAAGCCCTGGGGGTTTTCCACCTTCCTCTGCAGCAAGGGGCCTGGTCACTTGCTGGAGGATTCTCTGCACCTTAAAGTCTTTAAACCACGATTTGAGGACTTCAATAGCTCAGACACAGGTTTGATACAGGAGTGGGTGGGTGAGATTCCGTGGCCTGCGTTGTGCAGGAGGTCAGATTAGATGATCATAATGGTCCCTTCTGACCTTAAAGTCTATGATTCTCTGATTAATCTGCTTTTTAATAGACAAATAGTCCTACTCCAACAACTCTTTGAGGACATGGATTGTCTTTATTTTTTACATATTGCACAGGACTGAGCACAGTGTTGACATAAACCTCAAAGCCTATAATGCACTTCCCCCATAACCCGCCGCTTCCCGCAGCTCCTGTTAGCTGGGAATGGCGAACCGCAGTCAGTGGGAGCTGCCCGGGGAGGGGCGGGGGACTGTGCCTGTGGACGGTCAACGTAAATAAAACGTCTCACGGTCCACCAGCGGATTACCCTGATGGGCCACATGCCAAAGGCTGCTGACCCCACTCTAACGTCTCAAGAGTAACAGTAGGAAACAATAAAATTACAATAGTAAAACAAAACTAACTTAATATGAAAGGTCAGATTTACTTCCCATTTCGCGGTGAAAGCCTAGAATGTGGGGGAAAGAGAACACTGTATCTGGCTAATTTAAATTTACCTCACAGAACTGAAATAGAAGGTAACCATTTTTTAAATTGCCTAAATCATATTAACAGAAGTGACTCAGGCACTTAGGAGCTTGAGAGCTTGTCTATACTTACAGCAGATGCTATGCAGGCTGATGGGAGAGCTTCTCCTGTTGGCGTAGGTCCTCCACAATGGACAGCAAACCCTAGCACTGTCTACACTGGAGGTTAGGTCAGTATAATTACGCCCTGGTCTATATTACACAGTTAGGTAGGTGTAAGCTGCCTTACATTGACCTAGCTGTGAAAGTGTCACTACATGCATTTGGCTACTGCTGATAGAAGTGCCTTTCTTCGTCGATTTAGTAACACCACTGAGTGGCGTAGAGTCATGGTGGATGTAATTAGGTTGACGCGATGTCAGTGTAGTCACTGTGTTGCTTACGTTGAGTGTTACTGGCTTTCAGGAGCCATCTCATAATGCCCCACACTGACAATATAATCGATAAAAGCGCTCCTGGTGAGTATGAGCACTGTCAACATAAGGACCCAGGTTTAGCGATTTAGTAACTGCGCTGGCTGCATGCCAACATATGTTAGGTCGACATAATTTTGCAGTGTAGCAATGGATTTTCCACACCCCTGAGAAACATTTATACCGACATAAGTTGGTAGTGTAGACCTGGGCTAAGTCTCATTAAAAGTCAAGAGAACATAAGTGCCTAAGTCACTTTTGAAAATGGTGCTTAGGCTCCTAGGTCACTTAGCTGCTTTTGAAAACAGACCCTGAGATCCCTATTTTCTCTGATTTTCATCATATTTCATCCATTTTAATTGAACAGGAAATAATTAAAACGGCCTCTCAAGCATAATTTGCACAGACCAGTGAAACAAATAAAAGAAGCCAGTTATCTGCTTAATGATTATTATTAACAGAATTATCTAATGTTCCTCTTTTCTGGTTCCTTTATGGACATGGAATGCTGGTTCAAGGTTTTGGTCTATATAATTAGAACTCTGACTGATAACAGAACTTCAGTCAACCAATTACAATCTGTTTATAAACAGCCAGCAGCCTCTATGCTCTTCACTGAGCAACAAAACTACAGTATCACATATTAGGATTCTACTAGCAAACTTTTAAAAATATAGGATGAAATCACTGAAGTCACTGGGTCTTTAATGGGGCCAGGATTTCACCCATGAGTTTGAGTTTTCTGTCTGCATCCCACAGGCCAGATTGTATACTTTGTACATAGGCCCTTTCTGAGTCTGGAATGAAGACCGCTGTCCCCAAAGGTGAGGAGGCTGTGGGATATTATCCTACGTTCTCTTTCAGTCACATAACATTTTCAGTTATGTAGAATAATGCCTGTGCTGATGTCAAGGTTTCATATGCCCAAGCTCCTACAGAGTCTTGTATCAGTCGATGGCCATTTTTACTGTGCAAGGAATTGGGTGGAACTGCAATGGAGACCTTTCTCATGCTGGCCCTGATTCAGCATGGGACTCGAGCACGGGTTAGGGTATATGCTTAAATCACTTGCTGAAGCAGTTCCACTAATCAAGTAGTTAAAGTTAAATATGCACTTAAATCCCTTGCTGAATCAAGGAACTGATCGTAAAAGCATCCCCATTCAAGTTCCACCTCCTTTGCGCAAAAAAAATGACACACTTGAAGTTAGCCTTTTAGAACTACTCATGTGCTAAAGTTAGATACAATTGATCTCAATGTGCTAGTGTGGACTATATTTTAAAATGCTCAGGACCCAGTCTAATGTCGAATAAAGCCAAAGAAAAAATTCCCATTGATTTCAAAAGGAACTGAATTGAATACACAAACTGCATTAGTTATGTACGCATGTGCACTGAAGCTTATAATCTTTTGTAACTAGAGCTAAGTGAAATTTTTATGCAAATAATTTATTTGCTGAAAAAGGAAGATTTGGGTCCACAAAAATGATTTGTGAATTTAGGTCCATTTTGGCAAATTATTTCAATCCGAGAAAAAAACTCAACAACAAAGAAATGTTGAATTGGTTTGTTTTGGAATTTTGTGAAATGAAACATTTAAACTTTTTGTTTCAGAAAAATGTTTCATTTCAAAATTTACTTCAATTTTATTGAAAAAAATTAAAATGTTTTTAAAACCTCAATATTGAAACAAAACATTTTATTTGACTTTATTTTTTTACTTTTCAATTTTGCTGAACAATTAAAAAAATTTCCATTTTCAGTCCACCTGAAATAAATTTTTCTCCCTGATTTTTCAGTTTGGCCTCCACATCGAAAGTATCAGTTATCCAGTTGGCAGACTGTTGTTAATGGGACTGCTATCATAAAACTTACTACTCAGTCAAATCAAACCAATTTTCCCTGGAATACGCAAAGACACTTCTTTTCAAAGAGGACTATCCCCCTGGCAAATTTTAACTTTCTACTTCAGTCTCTTCAGCACCAGAACACTTAAAAATAGACACAAGGATCATCTTTAAGCAGGGATGGGATTTTTAAAAAAACTTTTCTGGTATTCAAACATCCCAACCAATTTTACTAAAAGTTCAGATACAGAAATTTTCCAGGCCTGTTTCTAGCACTCCTGTTCTAATAAAACAAAAATACAGATAGTACTTACTATCTACTATATCCCAGGAAGAGTGACCATCATTTGTCAAAAGAATTTAAGGGTAATAGTGGATGCCTATAGTTAGGCATCAAACATTAGAGCATACCAGCTAATTAATTTAATGCAACTTTTTCTAACTGATCTAGCTTCTTACAGATTTATTGATTTTGGCACCATAGCTTCATATGATAAACACTATGTCAGCTGTATGACTATTTCTTACCTACATTAATTTCTGAAAGCCATGGCAGATATGACAGCCTTTGTTAAGGGTGAACTGCAAAGGGAAAAATAAAATTGGACTCATGCCCATTTTTTGCTTTTTTCTGGTGTATAAAGAACACACAGAACATTGGTTTTGTTTGTGGTTTTGTTCCTGCTTGTTTTTTTTAAATTAGAAATTCAGGTCCTTTCTAACTTGTAGGATTCAGTGGAGATCATAAGAATAAACGGAATGAAACACGTGCAACTGACAGAGAGGAAGGTGGGTTTTTTTTCCAAACTATTTAACTCATTGGACCAGATCTTCAGCTAGTGGATTTTTGATGTTGAGCCAATGGCCCTTTGCTGCACAGAGTGATCGTATTAGCAGCTGATGAGTTGTGCTGACTCCAGCTATGGCTGGTCCCTTTGGAAGTATAGGCTAACTGGGGTTAAAAGCACCATGAAAGTCGGGTTAATATTTTTTCTATATGGATGGTACTTGAGTTAGGGGCAATACTCAAGTTATTACTCGAGTTATCTGGACTCATTGTCTGCTCCTCTCTCCTGCCTGTGGCCTGTACCCTTCACCTGGGAGAAACCTTAGCCCACAGTAACTGGTCTTTAGCCACAAGAAGTTTGTATTCCCCTGGACAGGCTCTGGGGGGGTTTAAAAGCCCACTTCTACACGACACCTGATGCTGGTGGTGCCAGGGCATATGAATAGATGTTGGCTGCCATGGAAAGAGGAGCAAGTGCAGATAAGCCTGCTCACCTCCCTTCTCCATGACCAGTACTGCAGTGATATACTTAGTTCAGGCTCCCACGCCTACAGAATGATCTGTCATGGCCTCTACTCCAGCCTGGCCAGCTCAGCCTACAAACAGTTAGATTTTGTTTAGCAACAAAACTCCGGGAACTCTCAATATCTGTTAAATTACACAAACTGTTTCTGAACACAGACCTCTTTGATACGTATTCCAAGACTTGTTGGTGAAATCATTTTGTGGAAGGATGTGTTTTGAAAAAGCATTTCTGTTAATAACAATGTATCAGTTACTATGAAACTGTAGCCATGATACACTGAATGCTGTTGAACCGAAGAAGTGGTGGGGATGGGGGATGGCTGTTCATTGTCATTGTTTATGATTTGTAGACCAGAAATTTAATTACTTTCCACAGTCTTTCTGTGTTTCGAGGAAAGAGTTTTCATTTCTACACTGTGGTGATAAAGGAGCTGTTCTGAAAAATATTATGATGAGATTCTATTCAAATAGATTTTATTCAGATAGAATCATGAATCTGAAGCCCAGAAAAAAGCTTGTCCATAATAAATATTACACAAATGGCTGTGGTAAAAAGTTTGTTTACTTGACAATCACTTATCTTTATCAGAGCTCTCACCAAGTTACCTAATAAATATTCTGATTTTTGTGTGTGTGTGGCGGGGGCGAGGGGTAGTTTGAAAACCAAACTCAGAAATGGATCTGAATTTCAAAAAATGTCCCTGTGTTTATAAACAAAATACTGGATCCAAGCTCTTCCTAACTTTGAGGTGTATGCAATACACAACAGAACCCAAACTGTGACTAGGTACCGATCCTGCAGCTGGATCATTGTAGGTGTACCCACAAGTGACTTCAATGAGGCTCCATAAGGAGTCTATTACCATTTCAGGGTCACAATCATCAATCACCAGTGGCATCCTCATTGAGTACCAAGTGAGATGTATAAAGCTTGCTGTATTCAAGAAACATAATTATAATCTATTTTAAAGTGGATTAGTCTGAAAACTGATGCCTTCTCAAGTGAGATGAGTGCCAACGGCCCAGATTATGGCTTTGACTGAGGTGAGATATACCAAGTTTATATAGCACAATAGTATAAAAAATGGCAACTAAGAACAGGCTTGAAAACATGTGAATATGTTTTTGTGTGAGCAAAATCCAAATTTGAAAGTGCAAACTCATATTTGTGCATACAGACTGGGTAATCCTGCCTCTAATTACCCATTTTGAGCATGCAAATACTAGTTTTTATGCACAACTGCTGATTTTGTGCATGCCAGTTGGTGTGTGCCTAGTTTTAGAGGCCACTTTTATTTATTTAATTAGGTGTATAAATATTTGTCCATTCTATGATCTGGATGCATACACAAACAGGACAGAAATATAATCCATATTTATAAACTGAAAACAGAACCCAACATCCCAAAAGCAAAGACCCAATTAAACCACACAATTGAAAAATCCTTAACAAGAGCAAGAAATTGTGTCTAGACTCTATCCAGACACAGGTAGCGTGGAAGCAAGTGGGACCCAACAGTTGTGTCTACTTATAGGAGATTGGTGATTGTACAGTGGATTACATATACTGTTCCATACAGTAGTGCCTGTTACCATTTCTTTATAAGAAATATTTGGAAATCTCTCAGTTATGGCCATCATTTTGAAGCATAACAGTTGTTGCCAATGTAAAATTTTGAAGGAGGGATGAAATAAAAAATCCCCCCGCAAGTGATTAATGACTAGGGATGCAGTCAGAAACGAGCTGATAGTATATGCGATCTGATACACTAATATTGTTCAAGATCCTTTTAAAGATCTTTAAATAAAAACAAATAATAAGGATACCTTAAATAAATAACAATTTTCACTTTATTTATATACTACAGGTATCTCCCATTTAGAGTTGGGGAAAATAGTATTTTTGTCTTGTAAATATTTGTGGACAAATACTAGTATTTTGAAAATAATGATACATTTGATCCAAATCTTGGGGTGGGGATTTTGCTATCTCTGCCACTGAACTAACATTTTAGTGGTTGGGATGGTCCAAAGTCATGAACTTGACGCAGATGGAAATTTACCATTTTCACCTACTCTGCTCCTTTCAGAAAATGATTTTGGTTTTAGGAAAATTTCTAGACAAGATTGAAAATGGTTTTGGTTTTTGGAAACACATTTTGTGCATGTTGCACCTGCAATGCAGTTCACTTGACTGGCATCGAGAATATTTTTGAATATCTCATCTTGATTGTTATTTACAAAAAAAAAGTGTATGTCATTTACTCTTTTACCTGTATATACTTAAATTTGATGCAATTTGGAGTGCTGGATGTAGGAACCTGATTTACACTCCTGTATGGGCTACTCATATCATTGGAGCTTGCATGGAGGGCAGAATCTTGACTTCACCTTGTCCGTGCACTGGCCCATGCACCAGAACTGGGGTAGAGTAGGCAGTAATTTCGGTCAGTAGGGCTCCTGCAGATTACTTCCCCCTGAAGCAAGACGGAAGCAGGAACTAACCTGTGATTCTCACAATCCGAGTTCCAGCCCTGTTTTCAGGGCAGTGCACCTATCTGCTGCTTTTTTCTTAGGCTGGATTGTAGGGTTACAATCCAGCCCATTATATTTGTGGCATAATGATCACACTAACCTCTAGTACAGCAATTTTTTCTGTAGTAACAGATATTGAAATTTATGACAGTATTATCTTTGCTACCAACTTATACTTGGGTTTGAATTAAGGAATCAGTAAGGAATGTCTTACCTTCCATGGCACTGGTAATGATACTGACTGCACTCACTGCTCGTTGTCTTTGAAATGGCTGGTCACAGTGGTCCACTGAAAGGCGATGGGGCATCAAAAGCTGCTTCTTGCTTGCCTCATCAGATGGAGAGGTCTGTTTAAATGGACATACTTGGTCAGCAAGGCACAAGAAAGGATGAAGTCAGGGCAGACATGGAGTAGAATTTTCAAACTCGAGCCTATGTTTCATGAGATTTTTATTTTGAAAATGGGACTTAGGCATTGCAACATTGAGCAGAGCAACCTTAAAAATCTGGGACTAAGTCTCTTTTGAAAATATCACTTAGGCATCAAAGTCAGACAAGTTCTTTTGAAAATTTTGCCACTTGATCTAGAGGCACTGATCCAGACTGAACATGTAAAACTATGGAAGTGAGGAGTAAGGGTATTTCTAACATCAGAGAAACATCAACTCAGTAGGCTCTTAGCTTGTGAAAGAAACTCTATTTAATTACAATAATTACAACATTATTTCTGAAATGTGTTAACTGTTTAATTATATGGGTACCAAAGGAAAAGGGGTTTGAACAAAAGCTCCAGTTATTGGCCTTTGATATCAAACAAAGCAAATGCTAGGGGTGAAAAGTGCCTCTTCATAACATGGCTTTTCTGGGTCTGCAGTGTTGCCAACACTTAGCACTTTATCACCAGTCTCGCGATATTTGGTGTTCCAGCTGCTGGAGTTCTGCAATTTTGTGAGAATCTCAGCTTTCATTTAAAGAAAAATATAAGCTTCTAACCTTCGCGGCTGCAGAGAAACATTTGAAAAAACAAAATCTAAAGGCTCAAAACGCAGAAGGCAAGTAAAAGAATCGCAAATTTATATATCTTTTAAAATCATGATTTTTTAAGCCAATCTCATGATTTTCGAGGTTTGGAGTTAGCAATACTGAGCCAGGCAATAGGATAGGATATTCTCATGCACATGTGGTATCTAAGATGAGACCTAATACTGTCAAACTTACAAGAATGCAAACAGTAAGAATTCTTTTAGTACGAGCTACAACTTCATACAGAGACAAAGCCTGCTTGCTTTACTTATGCCAATGTTCCCACAGCAGTAAAGGAGAGTGGATCCAGTGCTCGGAGTTGGGAGATGGAGGATAAATTCCCTGCTCCACCACAGACCTCCTTGTGTGACTTGAACAAGTCACTTAGCCTCCATGTGGCTCAGTTCCCCATCAGTAAAGGGGAGATGATAATACTTCCCTCCTTCACAAGGGGATGATAGGGATAAACAGATTAAAAACTATGAGCTGCTCATATGCTACAGTAATGGAGGCCAGATGAGAACCCTGCAACCTGATCTGAATCCAATGCCACCTGACTACAAGTGTTGGGTCTGGGTCATGTGGGAAAACAACCAGATCCTATCAGGCTAGGGTTGGGTCTCCTGCCTATGGGGTTGGTACGGCTGCAGCTTTATGCCCTGCTCTTGCTGGCCACCACCATCCCACTGCTTGTGCGTGCTGCAGAGCATGCAGAGGCGTTGCGGCACCTTTCACTCCACAGGACACACAGCACAACAAGGGGTGGTGGACAGCAAGACCAGGGCACACAGTTACTGCCATGCTGACCTGATAGGCCGGAGGAGAGACGAACACATGGGTAGGAGGCATCGTTGTCGTTGACTCAGTTTTAGGGGCAAGGGTTGGGTTGGAAAACCACTCAACTCTCCCAGACTTGGGTCAGGTCAGTTGTGCCCCGTTCTCGTTTGGGCCCCAAATTAGGCCCAAGCAGACCTCTAGGCCCAATGGGTCCAGGGGACGTTTTACAGTAAAACTCATGGGAGGGTGAGGGAGAGAAAATCTCCAATAGGTTTCCCTGACAAAGCTTTATAGGAGAGAAAAGCTGCCTGCTTTTGTCCCTCCCCACAGAGGAATGAGCTACTAGGTCCACCCACAAGCCCAGTGGAAATGTCTGGATCTGCAGTGACCATGAGGAACAAGTGGGAGGCCTTGATCATCAACCTGGAAGCCTTGTGGTTCTGCACCGTCACTGTGTCCAGGGAATTTCTGGCCACATTCACTGTCAGTGCATCATTGGAGCCATGCACTACCAGGAACCCCCACTGGCCCTAGGTACCCCAGGACCGCCCTTAGAGGGACTGTGCAAGAAAGGTAATTTGGTGACAGTGGTAACATTTTGGAAAAAAACAAAAACTCTGCCAACAGGTCTTCTAGTCTGGTCTGTGAGCTCTTCAGAGCATAAGAACGGCCATCCTGGGTCAGACCAATGGTCCATCTAGCCCAGTATCCTGCCTTTCGACAGTAGCCAGTGCTAGATGCTTCAGAGGGAATGAACAGAACAGAGAAATTTTGAGGGGATCAATCCATTATCGTTCAGCCCCAACTTTTCACATTTGGAGGTTCAGGGACATGGGGTTGCAACCCTGACCATCTTGGCTAATAGCCATTGGTGGAACTATCCTCCATGAACTTACCTAACAGCCATTGATGGATGTGTCCTCCATGAACTTATCTAAATCTTTTCTGAACCCTGTTACAATTTTGGCCTTTACAACACCCCCAGCAACAAGTTCCACAGGTTGACTGTGCATTGACTGAAGAAGTACTTCCTTTTGTCTATTTGAAACCTTCTGCCTATTCATTTAATCAGGTGATCCCTAGTTCTTGTGTTATGTGAAGAGGTAAATAACACTTTCTTAACAAATTTCTCCACACCAGTCATGATTTTATAGACCTCTATCATACCCCCTTGCTAGTTGTCTCTTTTCTAAGATGAGCCATCCCAGCCTTTTTACTCTCTCCTCTTATGGAAGCTGTTCCATACTCCTAATCATTTTCGTTACCCTACTTAGAATCTTTTCCTATTCTTATTTTTTTTTTAGCTGAAGTAACCAGAACTGCATGCATGTTGTGTACTCCTCAGAGTAGAGACTGACCTTTTGTTACATGTTTATACAAAGCCCAGCATAGTGGGGGTGGGACCATTAGATGCCACTACACATAAAATAATAATCATAATACTGACAATATATAACATCAAAGTTCTGTGGTTAGAAATATCAACCACTGGCTGACCAGAGAAGACTGCTATAAGGAATTTTAAAGTACCACTTCAATCACTGGCTAAACCAGGCTACCAGCAACTGCTTTTTAAAAAACGTGTTATTAATTTCTTTTATAAAAAAAAAGTTGATCTGTGTACATCAAGTTACTGACAGAATCATAATCAAAGTCAAAATCAAAATAAAGGAAAAGTTATTGTAATCAAAACCTATTTAAAGGAAGTCCTGTAAATGTGAACAATATAAGAAGTCATCAGGCTATCTGGGGTTTATGGAGCAAGGGAACAGAGAGAAAGAAAGATTTTAGATAAATTAGCTTGCTTTACTTTTTCCCCCTTCAAAAACCCCTCAACAAATCAAAGAAATTAGAACATTTTATTAAAAAAGAAAACATTTACAAAATTACATAGCCATTCACACCAATTTGGCATACATAATAAAATACATAAAAGTCAAAGAAAATATTACAAAAGGAAAAGAAATAACCTGGCAAAGGAACTACGGAAACAAATTTCAAAGTAAAAAGAAACAAGAAACAAATGAAAATGAATAAAAGAGAAGAAATTACTCTTCTAATTCCCTCTGCAGAATTATAAAGCATAAATAAATCTCCCACTTCAAATTCTTCTGGATTATTTAACGCAGGGGTAGGCAATTTATGGCACATGAGCTGATTTTCAATGGCACTCATACTGCCTGGGTCCTGGCCACCGGTCTGGGGGGCTCTGCATTTTAATTTAATTTTAAATGAAGCTTCTTAAACATTTTAAAAACCTTATTTACTTTACATACAACAATAGTTTAGTTCTATATTATAGACTTATAGAAAGAGACCTTCTAAAAACCTTTAAAATGTACTACTGGCATGAGAAACCTTAAATTAGAGTGAATAAATGAAGACGTGGCCTACTACTTCTGAAAGGTTGCCAACTCGATTTAATTTCTCTTTTTAATATCATATCATCTTTCTACTTACTGTGACACACAGTTTAGCACATAAAAGTAGTGCTTCTTGTACTGCGTCATCCAGAAAGCCCAAATATTTTGATTATAAGGAAAAACACTATACCTCTGCTAGCTTGTGCAGAAGTGCTCATGTCAAGAAACATCTTGGCACCCCTTATGCAAAACATGCTCTTTACTCCTAGGTGCACAGAGAATATACTCCTTAAAGTCCAAAATTGCAACAATAAATGTAACATATGCACCACGTTACTTTTCCAACAGGATTGTTCATGGGCATACTTCCTGTTACATTTATCATTATACAATTTATCTCTGTGAGAGTTTAGTTTCAATAGGACTAGCAACATAAAAGTATACTGAGTGCAGAACTCCCTTCTTGTTTATTATTTATAGTACCTGAATATTTCTAATCCAATTGGATTTTCAAATGTCTCTATTTTCCTCAATAACCACAGTATGCCCAATTCAGAGACAATGTTACACAGTGCCTTATTCAGCAAATAGTCATGTTGATATTAAAAGGACTATTTGCAGAGTAAGTTACTATCCAGTGTGAGTAAGGGTGAATATTTTTTGAAGGAGATATATCTAAGTTATAGTTCTTTCCTTGCTTCCTCATAGCTCAGTTGGGGCAAGGGCGTGTAATTTGCTGCTGATCTACACCCGCAACAAATTACAACACACACACCCCTCCCACTTGCTCAGCTGCACTGACCAGTGAGTGAGGGATGGATCCAAAGTTCTGCCTATTCCATGCCAATGCAGCGTCAGAATGCAAGGTCTGGGTAGACTATGCAAGAATGTAAGCAATATTTTTACTCCTTTGCATAGGTATGAATCCAAGTCCCAGTCCAGCCTGAAATCTGTTATGCGTTCCACTAGCACTTAAGAAAGTTTCCATCAATACAAATTCTTGAAGATGATTAATGTTACTCGGGAAATTTATGAACAGTTATCCTTCATAAGGAATATGTGTTTCTTTCTATATTAGAAAGAGAGACAACTAACAGTGGTATGTAGAATTGGCAGTTGAAGTGTTGTGAGATTGAGAACACATCCAGGAATCAGGCACCAGGACAAAATACACAGTATTATCATTAGATAGGCATAATGGTTCATAGTACTTATATTTCAATAGAAATTAAAAAAAATAACAATTCTTAAAGTAATGCAGGAGATCATTTTTAAAGTCCAGCCATGAAACTATACCTCAGTTTTAAAAAAGACATCTCCAGCAGGACAAGCAAAACTATTTTTGTGCTGTTATTTCATTCACTGGAAATGTTTCTCGCTTGTATTCCATAAGGATAGATACACACACACACACACACTGTAATTTACATATAAATGAGAATATACAGCACTGTAACAGTATTTTGTTCTGAATAACTACAATTCTGAGGTATGCCATTGCTGCTTGAAGATAGGCTCCTTTATGGCAGCATTTTAAAGGCTGCATTTGGAGCTGGTTCAGCTTTAATTTTCCATATACCATAAAAGCCTTTTCAAGCATAAAAAGGGGGTGGACAGGCTACAGTATAAACAATGGACCCAATAAAGTGACAGCACAAATGTTTAACAAGATTGAAGGAGACTATCATAGCATACAACCATGAAATGAAGGTCTTTAATTTTGTGGAAACGCCATTATAAAAGGAGAAGCAGCATTGTATGCTAAAGCAGTTTGCAATGTTTATCTCATATTTAAATAATTAGTTGCAGGTATATGCTCATTCAGGATTTGCCCGCAAAGTTTGCAAATAAACTGAAATTAGCAACAATGTAAAGTTCTGCACCTGCAGTGGTTGCAACTGAGGGACTAAGAAGGTATTATTTTAGCATTTTAGCTAGTTCTTGTCTATATTACATCTGAGTGGTGATTTTTGGATTGCTTCCTTTGTCAACAAGCACTTTTTCTCAGTATAGGGAAAGCACTGACATTTTGCCTTTTTATCAGTCTTGGGTAAAGCTAGAAAGAAAAATAATCTCCTTGCTTCTATATAGTGGTCAATAATAAAAAGCTGGTTTGGTCAGCAAATGGTTTTAGTATTAGTGAAAACAAAGGCCTAGCCTTTCAAAAATGGATGCCCAAAATTAAGTTCCTAAATCCTTATTTAGGCATCTAAATACATTGCCTCATTTTTAAAAGTGCTGAGTGCCCAGTAGCTCCCACTGAAGTCAAGTGAGCAACTTCCGTCTTTTCTGTTATTTTAGAGGAAAATAATTCTGAACAATTGGAAAATGAGGAATGGGCCTGTTTGAACAGACACCTTAATAGGACATTTAAATGCATCCTTTGGATGCTTGTATCGGCGATGAGGCACATTAAGGACTAGATCCGCTGCCTTATGAAATCAAAGGGAAGGCTCCTATTGACAGGCTTTAGATCAATCCTTAAAAGAAAGTGCCAGTCTGACAATTCAGAGTGGAAACATGGAGCTCGATTTGAAAACTAGTCTCTGCGAGCCTAGTTCTGGTGATGTTTAGTCTCCTTTCCGCTGCTACAGCTCAAGTACTTTTACTGGCTTTGTCTCTCTATGTTCAAAATCAATTTAATCAGTGACTTTGCTATTGTCATGTCCCAGATGTGGATTTCTGCTCAGGCTGACTCACTAACAACATTGGAGCTGACCATCAGTGTACACCTAAACACTAAGAAGCTATAAATAACAATGACCCCAGAGATTTATACCCAACTCCAACTCCCTGCCTATTCTAACCCCCAAAAACAATTGTTTGACTGAACAAACAATGCCAAAAACCCTGCCATTTTCCCACGGTGTTAGTGAAAGGGCTCCAGCTGGCTTCACAAGACAAGAGAGGATGGAATTTTGTCTATAACTTAACCCTAATGAAACTCTATACAGCAAGCAGAAACCTCTAGTTATTTACTTAGGGATCCTCCCTGGATCTGATGTGTCAAACTATAGAAAAGATGGTTACTCACCTTTGTAACTGTTGTTCTTCGAGATGTGTTGCTCATATCCATTCCAGTTAGGTGTGCGCACCGCACATGCACGTTCGTCGGAAGATTTTTACCCTAGCAACTCCGGTGGGTCGGCAGGTCGCCCCCTAGAGTGGTGCCATTATGGCGCTGGATATATACCCCTGCCGACCCGACCGCTCCTCAGTTTCTTCTTGCCGGCTACTCCGACAGTGGGGAAGGAGGGCAGGTTTGGAATGGATATGAGCAACACAGCTCAAAGAACAACAGTTACAAAAGTGAGTAACCTCTTTTCTTCTTTGAGTGATTGCTCATATCCATTCCAGTTAGGTGAATCCCAAGCCTTACTTAGGCGGTGGGGTCGGAGTGAGATGTCGCAGAGTGTAACACTGTGGAGTCGAAGGCTGCGTCATCTCTGGACTGCTGAACCAGGGCATAGTGGGAGGCAAAGGTGTGGACCGAGGACCAGGTAGCTGCACGACAAATTTCATGAATGGGCACGTGAGCGAGGAAAGCAGCCGATGAGGCCTGAGCCCTGGTAGAGTGCGCAGTCACGTGGCTCAATGGGACGTGAGCCAAGTCGTAACAGGTGCGGATGCACGATGTTACCCAGGAGGAAATCCACTGCGAGGAGACGGGTAGGCACTTAACACACTCAGCCACTGCAACAAAGAGTTGGGGGGTTCTGTGAAATGGCTTTGTTCGCTCGATATAAAAAGCGAGCACTCTACGGACGTCTAGGGAGTGTAGCTGCTGCTCCCTGCAGGACGAATGTGGCTTTGGAAAGAAAACAGGTAGGAAGATTTCCTGGATAACATGGAAGGCTGATACCACTTTGGGGAGAAAGGCCGGATGCAGTCGCAACTGCACCTTGTCCCTGTGGAACACAGTATATGGGGGATCTACCATGAGGGCCCAAAGCTCCGAGACTCGTCTCGCTGATGTGATGGCCACCAGGAAAGTGGTTTTCCGTGAGAGGTAGAGAAGGGAGCAAGTCGCTAACGGCTCGAATGGGGCGGACATGAGTTTGGCAAGAACCAGGTTAAGGTCCCATGTAGGGGTAGGGCAGCATACCTGGGGGTAGAGGCGCTCTAGGCCCTTAAGGAATCTAGACATCATCGGGTGTGAGAATACCGAGCGGCCATTCTCCCCTGGGTGGAAAGTAGAGATGGCCACCAAATGGACCCTGAGAGATGATACCGCTAGGCCCTGTTGTTTGAGGGACCAGAGGTAATCCAAGATGTTGGGAATGGAGACCTCAGTGGGAAGGAAGTTCCGCTCCACGCACCAGCATGCGAAACGCTTCCACTTGGCCAAATATGTCGCTCTAGTGGAAGGCTTCCTGCTACCCAGGAGCACCTGTTGCACTGGGGCAGAGCAACGCAGCTCAGACTGGGTCAGCCACTCAGGAGCCATGCTGTGAGGGGAGGGACTGAAGGTCCGGGTGACGCAGTTTGCCGTGGTCCTGAGTTATCAGGTCCAGGTGAAGAGGTAGGGGAACAGGGTCAAGAGAGATGGAAACGTGGTTTTTCTGAGAGGTAGAGAAGGGAGGCAAGTCGCTAGACGCATTGGGCGCGACATGATTTGGCAAAACCAGGTTAAGGTCCCATGTAGGGGTAGGAGCAGAACCTGGGGGTAGAGGCGCTCTAGCCCTTAGGAATCTAGACACATCGGTGTGAGAACCGACGGCCATTCTCCCTGGGGGAAAGTAGAAGATGGCCACCCAAACTGAACCCGAGAGATGATGACCGCTAGGACCGTTGTTTGAGAACCAGAGGTAATCCAGATGTTGGAATGGAGACCTCCAGTGGAAGGAAGTCCGCTCCAATCGCAGCAGACAGCGAACGCTCCACTGGCCAATATGTCGCTCTAGTGGACAGCTTCCTGCTACCCAGAAGCACCTGTTGCACGGGGCAGGAGGCAACGCAGCTCAGACTGGGTCAGCCACCAGAGCCATGCTGTGAGGGAGGATGAGGTCCGGTGACGCAGTTTTGGCCGGGTCCTGATGTATCAGGTTCCAGTGAAGAGGTACGGGAACAGGGTCAGCTTAGGAACAGGTCTAGCACAAGGCTGTACCAGTGCTGCCGAGCACGCTGGAGCATCATGGAAGAGAGATGGAAACGTGGTTTTTCTGAGAGGTAGAGAAGGGAGCAAGTCGCTAGACGGTCGAATGGGGCACATGATTTGGCAAGAACCAGGTTAAGGTCCCATGTAGGGGTAGGAGCAGAACCTGGGGGTAGAGGCGCTCTCGCCCAGGAATCTAAGACATCATCGGGTGTGAGAAGAACCGACGCCATTCCCCTGGGTGGAAAGTAGAAGATGGCCACCCAAATGAAACCCGAAGATGATGATACCGCTAGGCCCTGTGTTTGGAACCAGAGGTAATCCAGATGTTGGGAATGGAGACCTCAGTGGAAGGAAGTCCGCTTCCAATCGCCAGCAAGAAGCGAAACGCTCCACTGGCCAATATGTCGCTCTAGTGGACAGCTTCCTGCTACCCAGAGCACCTGTTGCATACGGGGCAGAGCAACGCAGCTCAGACTGGGTCAGCCACGCAGGAGCCATGTCTGTGAGGAGGATGAGGTCTCGGGTGACGCAGTTTTGGCCGTGGTCCTGATGTTATCAGGTATCCATGAAGAGGTACGGGGAACAGGGTCAAGCTTACCGGAACAGTCTAGCACATGGCTGTACCAGTGCTGCCGAGCACGCTGGAGCATCATGGATAAGCAGGCTTTGTCCCTGCGTATTTTCAGTAGGACCCTGTGGACGAGCGGAAATGGTGGGAAGGCGTAGAGCAGGTGTGTCGTCCACCGTATAAGGAAGGTGTCCACCACCGAATCCGCTGAGAGGCCTTAAACGGAGCAGAACGTCTGGCATTTCCTGTTCCCGCGAGACACAAAGAGGTCTATCCAGGGAAATCCCCACCTCCGGAAGAGCGAAAGAGCAACGTCCGGGTGAAGTGACCATTTGTGGGAAAGGAGGGATCTGCTGAGGCGATCCGCCAGCGTGTTCCGAACTGCCGGGAGAAAGGATGTGATGAGGTGTATAGAGTGGGCTATGCAGAAGTCCCAAAGTCGTAAGGTTTCTTGACACAGGGGCGAAGATCTCGTGCCGCCCTGCTTGTTTATATAGTGCATGGCCATTGTGTTGTCGGTGAATATTGACACACAACGGCCCTGTAGGTGCTGTCGGAACGTCTGGCAAGCGAGACGGACCGCTCTCAGCTCCCGGACATTGATGTGGAGGGTCAGCTCTTGAGATGACCAAAGCCCTTGGGTGCGTAGGTGTCCGAGGTGAACTCCCCAACCCAGGGATGACGCGTCCATTGTCAGGGACGCCGAGGGCTGGGGCGGATGGAATGGGAGCCCTGCACGTACCATGGATGGGTTCAGCCACCACTGTAAGGAGTCTAGGACGGTCGGGGGAATGGTAATGACCATGTCCAGAGGATCCCTGGCTGGTTGGTATTGTGAGTTGAGCCAGGACTGGAGGGGCCGAAGGCGCAGTCTGGCGTAGTTTGTTACAAATGTACAGGCCGCCATGTGGCCCAGGAGAGCGAGGCAAGTGCGCACCGAGGTCAACGGTGCTGCTCACAGACTCCGGAGGATGGCTGCCATGGCCTGGAATCGTGGCAGTGGTAGACAGGCTTTGGCAAGAGTGGAGTCCAGGGTAGCGCCGATAAATTCTATCCTCTGAGTGGGGATCAGAGTCGATTTTTCCGCACTGATCATTAGACCGAGATGTAGGAAAAGGTCCTTGACAATGCGGATGTGACTGAGGACACGTGCCTCGGAGGTCCCGTGGATGAGCCAGTCACCTAGATACGGAAACACATGTATCCGACTGTGGCGGAGGTGGGCAGCGACTACAGCCATACATTTGGTGAATACTCTTGGGGCTGTAGAGAGTCTGAACGGGAGGACCGCGAACTGCAAATGTCGGCAGTTGGCCACAAACCGGAGGAACCTCCTGTGAGGTGGGAAGATGGCTATGTGGAAGTAGGCATCTTTCATGTCGAGGGCAGCAAACCAGTCTCCAGGATCCAGGGATGGGATAATGGTCCCCAGGGATACCATACGGAACTTCAACTTTATCATGTATCTGTTGAGTTCTCACAGATAGAAGATGGGTCTGATACCTCCCTTTGCTTTGGGGATTAGGAAGTAGCAGGAGTAAAACCCCTTGCACCGCTCGTGCTCCAGCACCTCCTCTATGGCTTCTTTGGCGAGGAGCGATTGCACCTCCTGCAGGAGGAGATGCTCGTGAGAGGGGTCCCTGAACAGGGACAAGGAAGGGGGCCGGAGAGGGGGGGGCTTGAAATAAATTGGAGGTGGTATCCAAATTACAGCGTGCGTAAGACCCAACGGTCTGATGTTACCTGGGACCGTGTAGGGAGGAAAAAGGAAAGACGGTTGGAAAAGGGAGGGGACGGATCTTTTAAAGAAACTGATACAACGCCCTCGGGTGCACCTTCAAAAGGAAGGCTTTGGCCCTGAGAAAGGCTTTGAGGAGCTTTGGTTTTGGCCCCCTTGGTTGCCCGATTGTCTTCGGCGACCGGTTCTGCCTCGCCGTCTGGCGAAGTCTTGCCTTTGCCGGGGCTGAGGGTAAGGGCGGTGCGGTTGGGACCGGAAGGGCCTGCGCTGGGTCACCGGCATGTGCATCCCTAACGAGCGCATAATAACCCTGTTGTCTTTTAGGCTCTGCAGCCTAGGGTCAGTTTTGTCCAAAAATAGCCCTTGGCCCTCAAATGGGAGATCCTGGATCACGTGTTGGAGCTCCGGGGGGAGGCCGGAAACCTGCAGCCACGAGATACGGCGCATGGTCACGCCAGAGGCCAGAGTCCTGGCAGCTGCGTCCGCGGCGTCCAGAGAAGCCTGGAGGGAAGTTCTTGCCACCTTCTTTCCTTCGTCGAGGATGGCTGAGAACTCCTGCCGGGCATCTTGTGGAAGCAACTCCTTGAATTTATCCGCTGCCACCCACGTGTTATAACTACAGCGGCTAAGGAGGGCTTGCTGGCTGGACATGCGGAGTTGGAGAGCCCCTGCCGAATAGACTTGGCGCCCTAGCAAGTCCATGCGTCTCGCCTCCTTTGATTTAGGGGCTGGCGCCTGCTGACCATGGCGTTCCCTCTCATTGATCGACTGGACAACGAGGGAGCAGGGAGGAGGATGGACATAGAGATATTCATAGCCCTTGGAGGGCACCCTATATTTATGCTCAACTCCTCGCGCCACCGGTGGGACAGAGGCCGGAGACTGCCAGATGGTAGTGGCATTGGCCTGTATGGTCCTAATGAAAGGAAGAGCCACTCTAGTGGGGGCATCTGATGACAAGATGTCCACCACTGGGTCCTGTACCTCCAGGACCTCCTTGGCTTGCAAGATCATATTTTGTGCAACACGCCTGAGGAGGTCCTGGTGGGTCCTGAGGTCAGTCGGTGGAGGGCCAATAGAAGAGGTTCCAGCTACAGCCTCGTCAGGGGAGGATGAAGAGGAGAGACCTGGAACCAGAGGGTTTGATGAGGATTCTGCCTGAAGGATGGACTGTGTCTCCCCGGGGATGTGGGAATCCTGAGGCTGGGTCAACCCTTCCTCCATAGGGGGAGAAGGGGGACGGGTGATTGTGGCTTCCGGCGCCCAGTGCTCTGAGGTGACTGAACGCGATTGACCTGGTTGAGAGCCTTGAGCCTGATGGTACGCCCAAGGCATCCAGAAACTCCATTGCTGCAGGCCATGATCTTGAGGTTGGGGCTCCTGAAACAACACAGCAGGCACATCAGTGTCCAGGGCGTATACACTGTCCTCCTGAGAGGACACGGAAGGATGCCGGGACAGCCAAGGAGGAGCCGAGTGAGGCTGGTATGAATCCTTTGCTCTCACCGCTGGAGATCTCCTCGGTGCCGGGGATCGGTACTGGGAGCCATAGCAGTGCCGAGAACGAGATCGGGACCTGCAACCAGCGCGGTGCCGGGAGGTCGACCTGGATCTCGACGGTCTGCGGCGGGACTGGCTGTGAGAGTCTCGGTTCCGGGAGTGATGCCTAGAGCCGGAGCGGTACCAAGAGTACCGGGCAGGACGAGAGGTAGATTGGTGCTGCGAGTGCGACTGGTACCGCCTAGGTGAGCTGTACTGGGACTGTGAGCGGCATCTCGACTGGGACTGTCCGAAAGCCATCGAGCAGTGCCGGGACCTGGATCGAGAGTGGTGCTGGCTTGTCGAGTCCATCGAAGGAGGTCTCATAGCAGCTGGCTTGCCTCTGGAATGCAATACCCACACCGGCGGTGCCGGGGGTTGAGGCAGGGCAGACTCAGTCATCTCAGTCAGGTTCCTGGCCCAGGCTAATGTCTCCAGTGTGGAGGGGACCACAAGCTCAACCACAGGCCTCTGAGGGGAGCTTTCAAGGACCGGACTCGACGGCCCTCTTGGAACCGGAGTCGACAGTACCACAGTCATCGGTGCCACAGCAGGAGTAGGTGGTGGGCGATCTGAACGAGTCTGCGCCGCAGGTGTGGTGGGAGCCGAGAGCCTACGATCAGGTCTCTGCACCGGAGAAGGCCGGTGTCGAGGTGTTTTGGCGGAGCCAGCGTGGTCCGGTGCCGGAGAAGCACTGTCAACGCTCAGTGCCGAGGACGGAGGGTTTAGAGCTGCCTCCATAAAGAGAGTCTTTAAGCAAGAGTCCCTCTCCTCTTTTGTCTGCGGCTTAAAAGCCTTACAAATGCGGCACTTATTGGAAATGTGCGATTCCCCCAGGCACTTTAGGCAAGAGTCATGGGGATCGCTCGTGGGCATCGGCTTCTTACAGGCCGAGCACGGCTTAAATCCCAGTGAACCGGGCATAAGCCCCGGCACCGGGTGCGGGGAAGGGCTAATGCCCAAACCCCGCTAAACTATGTACACTAACTAACTAAGAACTATAAAACTAATTACACTATATACTAATTAACTATATATAACAAGATATCAAGTGAACAAGGAGAAGCTAGGGAAGTGGAGGACAGCTAAGCCGCGCTCCACTGTTCCAACGACCGACACGGGTGGTAAGAAGGAACCGAGGAACGGTCAGGTCGGCAGGGGTATATATCCAGCGCCATAATGGCGCCACTCCAGGGGGTGACCTGCCGACCCACCGGAGTTGCTAGGGTAAAAATCTTCCAACGAACGTGCACGCACGGCGCACACACCTAACTGGAATGGATATGAGCAATCACTCGAAGAAGAAAAGAGCATTGCTACAGCCCATTAATATAGTTCTGTTCAAACTGATCAGCCTGCTGTGCGCAAGATGTTATTCTAACCTTTTAAATAATGAAGAAAATTCTTACCAAGGCACAACAAAGCAATTGGACACCTTAGTACAAATAATTGTGGTGCAAATGTACTGAGGCTTAAGCTGGCAGCATGGCATCAATTTGCTTGTTTAATTCATAAGCATTTTCTTTTAAAGACCAAGGACCAATACCCCAGGCATCCCAGAACAGTGCTCAGCATGCCTGAGGAGAGGAAAGGACATAACCTTCAGAACTTACAAGAGCCTAATTTCTCTCTCTCTTACTTTGGTGTACACCAAGGGTAACTCCAATGAAGTCAACAGAATTACACTATGTAAATACAATGGGTGCAACAACAGGATCAGGCCCCACTTAACATGTGTTATATCAAATATACTGGAAATTTCCAAGAGAGCTCACTACTCAGACTTAACTTGGAGTGAACTCACAAACCATGTCTGGAATTCTATGTCCATTCCTCTCTTGTAACTGAGCTGCCATTGTCTGACATGGGGCTACCTTTCCTCAGGGTGCGTGCAGATTACATTACTTTGTTCCTCATAATAAATAATAATTGGAGATACACCCATCTCCTAGAACTGGAAAGGACCTTGAAAGGTCATTGAGTCCAGCCCCCTGCCTTCACTAGCAGGACCAAGTACTGATTTTTGCCCCAGATTCCTAAGTGGCCCCCTCAAGGGCTGAACTCACAACCCTGGATTTAGCAAGCCAATGCTCAACTCACTGAGCTATCCCTCCCCCCAATCTCAATGTGTTTTTCTAGACTGCAAGCTGACAAATAAGCTGTTGTTTTGGCAAGTACAAGTGCCTGAGAATTTTATCTTCCTTTCTTCAGTTTTTCAGGTGTTTTTATCTGGCATGTAAGTATCAATAAGTGTGGTGAATTGTGAAGAAACATGTAGCAAAGAAGCAATTGCCTTCACAATTCTCTGTTCCTTGCAGAGGGAAGCTGCTCTTGGTGTTACTTAGGGTATGTCAACACTTAAAACACTACAGTGCGTCAGTAGCGTCAGAACACTACAGTCTTCCATCAGCATAAGTAATCAACCTCCTCCAGAGGCTGTAGCTAGCTCAATGGAAGAATTCTTCTGCTGACCTAGTGCTGTCTGCACTGGGTGTTAGGTTGGCTTAACCATCACTCAGGAGTGTGGGTTTTGTACACCGCTGAGCAATGCAGTTAAACTGACTTAATTTTCTAGTGTAGAGCAGGCCTTACGCTGTACATCTAACTGCATGGTGGTTTAGTCAAACAGGCAGAGCAGCTTGAGAGCAAGCACAGTGCCACCAGTATAGATGTACATAAACACTATCGATGAACATCTCGTTTGCTGACTATGGAGTCTCTCTCAATGACAGAACTAACGGTCCCAAACATGGGCCACTCAGATTACGTGATCTCTGCACTGTTTTGGTAGTTGTATTTGCGAATTAGAGAGAGGACAGGAAAAACAAAGAAACTTGGTTCCCTATTGATGCAGCATCACAACTGTCTGTGCCTAACAGCTAATCCCTTCCCTACCCCTTGGTGCAGAACATACAACTTTTGGATCTGACTTCTGTAGTTTATGCATTCATCTAAGAGCCACCCATCTCTGTAGCAGACCAAGGTTTCTCAGACCACTCATGTAGGTCACAAGCCTGGACACTCAGATACAGTAACAAACTCTGCTGCAGACAATCATATGGAAAATAGTAAGGAACATATGTTTCCCACTCCGAAAGATAGGCAGGATCTTGACTTAACCCGTGGTTGGCAGCTGAACAGCACATAGCCGCCAAGTTGTTCATCAGGATCTGAACTACTGTACCTGGCATAAAATCTGCAGGACAAAAGTTACTCCAGCCAAACCTATAGACAAACAAATATTTTCACAAGTGATTAATGGTTTTGCATGCCTCAGGTTTTGAGTGATCAGTTTGAGAAACCTTAAATGGGAACAATTTTCATAAGGTGCTGAGGACCTGAAATCTGAAATCGGGGCCTGCTGTGTCTCAGTCTGGGCACTCAAAAATGTAGATACTCAAATCTTTTTAATGTGGTGACCACCGCAGAAACGTCTAAATAAATATCCTTGCAAAATTATAGAGGATGAAAGTTGTAAGGTGTGAACTCCCCAAAACTCATTGTTGCATTGGTTCCATCATTTCAGGGAATGCATTAACATCAGGTGGACTACCCTCACACTTCAAGCAATGGACCTTTCAAGTCAGGAGTTAAGACACATTAGTAGCATGGAGAAACTCGCAGCTTCACTATTGCTGTATCTGATTTTTTTTTATAAACAGAAAACTTCATTCTTCAGCAACATAATTCATTTAAAAATGTTTGAAAGAAAACTAAAAACATACAAACAATAAACCAAGAGGAGAGCCATTTTATCTCAAAACACACAGTATTGTTCAATTTATCCGCTGTTCTGCATTTGCTCCACAGTTTAGTTAATTTGTGCACAGTGCTTACAGTTCTCTTAAATAATGAATCTTTAAGCTGGGCTTGCTGCCAATTAGCTTTTAACTCCATCTCACATTTTCTGGATAGATTAGATATTAAACCTGTTTCACAGAAGACACAACATCCTCACATTGCATCACTAAATGAACATCTGTTGCTATAGTGCCTTGGCGTTATTTCCTAGACAACCACAGAAGTGCCAGCAGCGCTCCCTTCCACCATCTAGCCCAGTTAATTTTCAACATATATTTTTAAAAGAAGTTGGCAAATAAAGAGCAATGCTAGCAGAGTTCAAAATTTCCCTAAGAACCCAGTTCTGCAAAGCACCAAATGTCCCCTCTGAAGTTCTGACCGCAGGAGATGGCGGGTGCTTGGCACCTTGCAGGAGTGACACGCACAGACGAAAGAGGGAACACCACTAAACTATCATCATTTTTCTGATTTGTTTCAGGCTATTTTCATAAACACATAAGTAAATGATCCTTCATAAACCTTGTACTTCATAGCTGTTCCAGTTGTGGCATGCTTCATAGAAAGTTAAACTGAATCAAAGTAAACTGTAAAGTTTGTTGTATTAGATCAACCTTAATAAACTTTAAATAAATAAAAATGAATTAAAAATTATAATGGGCATACTGCATTATCTCAGAATCCCATTATCTGTATGATTAAATATGTAATTTATTTTAATGGCTTTAGTTTTGTCTTTTATTTATTATTGGGAACTATACTCATTTTCCACCTTTCCTTCAAATGATGCATTATAATTCATTAAATAAATGCCTCTGCAGCTACACTATACGCTATAACCAGAGCGTACGCTATAACTGTACGCTATAACCAGAGATGGTCCATTACTTCCAAACCCAGATACTGAACCACATTTTGAGGATGGTCTCTATTTCTTAAAGGGCCAAAACAAAAATTCCATATCCAAATATCCTCAGACAGCAAAGAGTTAAAGATCCACATCTGGATTTTGTGGCTTGGTCTCTACTCTAGCTACTACACAGCCATGCTTCTGTCATGATCTTAACAGGGTCAGTAACATAATATGAACAGGGATCCTAGTTTTCCATGTTAGAAAAACCAAAAGTCTCCAATAACCCCCTTCCCCCATAAAAATCTGCATTTTTCCAGGATTAAAATGAAACACTGAACTTTGGTTTCCCTAGCCACAATATATATAAGCATCAGTTGAACTACGGTGACCATATGTCCTGTTTTGGCTGAGATAGTCTCCTTTTTGGCAAAACTGGGCATTTGTTCCATTTGCTCTTGCTAACGGATGATGTTCAGATGGCAAGAGCAAACGGGAGAAATGCCGAATTTTCCTAAAAAAGAGGGACACCTCCCCTTCCTCGAGGGGGGTTCAGAGGAAAGGTGAGCAGCGACGACAGGTGCTTGGGCTCAGGCAGTCAGCCCCACCTAAAAGTGGCTCAAGTCAGTCCCATACAGTGTCCCATTTTCACTTTGGAAAATATGGTCATCCTGACTTCAGTAAAATTTAGTAAATAGTTAATATGTTTTTATTTTTTCACAAAATGTAAAAACTAACGCCTCTGTAAAAACGCAAATTCCACGTTTTTTCATGGCAAGTGGATTTCTAAGGTCTCTGATTATGGCTCACCTGGCAACAGTTTTCAGAACTCATCTTCTTCTATGTTTTTAAAAATAGACTGATGTATCAAAATAGTTATATAAAATGGAGGTGCAAATATTTGTGGGAATATGCTTCTCTTGAATGTTGGGAACAGAAAATAGAACACAGATACTAATGTTAATCGTACTACAGACTATTCATCTTCAAGTTTACAATGAGTGGCTCTATTTGCAAGACTCTGCAGGGTACACCATCACTTAAGATGGTGAAGCCTGCACTGACTTGCTCCTCAGCCCAGCACAGAGGGGAGGTGTTGGAGCTCTGGGTCAGGCTCCTCTCTTTCCCTTGACAGCATCTTTGAAGCACTGTGCACCCACAGGGTTGTGCATGGACTGCCACTGTTGTAGCCCCTTTTGCAGGACATGCAAGAGGAGAAGGTCCTTGTGCGCTCACATCCCCCTGCAAGCTTGTGTAAGGGCCTGTCACAATCTCAGTCCAGGGAAGCAAAATGCATTTCACAAAGTCTCCAGAAAGGGAGCAACGGAATGGCACATTGAAGAGAGGTAAGCCCATTGGAGGTTTTGTAAAATGTCTGTATTAGTGAAGCAGAAGCACATATGGATTCTATAAAAGGAATGTAGTGCAGGAATGTACTGGGGTGCTGAGAGGACACGCTGGAAAGTACTGAATGTCTGGGGGGTAGGGAGGTGGAGAGTTGTATGGGGAACATTAGAGGTCCTACAGGGATCTCATTATGGGGATCTCTCCAAGTTGGGTGGGGGCAGATCAGGAAGTCTCCAGATGGGTGCAGGATCCTCTCAAGTCCAAAGCTGGAAATAGAAGAAGCTGCACAGCTCCGTGGAAAAAGCTACTTTACATATCACTTGTTGATAATCTTACAATAAATACAGAGCAGACAGGGGAATGAACAAGGTTATGCAGGTCGACTTGTCCACACTGCACCTGCCTCTTATACCTGGCACTTACTAATGGCAGCTGATGTTTTGCCAAGTGATGCTGCACAATGAGGTCCTAAAAAAACACTATCCTTGTTTATTTTTATTTTTTTAAAATGACGTGGCCCTTTCAAGAGGAAAGCCAATTATTTTTATTATGTTGCTCCAGCCCAGTACTCTGTGGCAAAGACTCTGTATGAAGTCAAAACCCAGTTAATCATCTGCAGTTCTAATCTGAGATTTATTTAAACTGGATGCTAAAGTTTCCCTGGGAGCTACCTGGGATTTATAAGCAATTCTCTCCTCACAACAGTTATAGAGTAGCCAATGGCTAGATGTATCAAGGTAGGAACCTATAGGAGCAGAGGGTGCATGTGTGTGGAAATCGCTGGATGGAATGAAATACACATAGGAGTATTTTTAAAATATTGGTTTTGGCCACCAGATAGTGCCCAAGGTGGAAATGGCAAAAGGAACCCATCAGACACTTACCACATGAAGAATGGGATGGGGAGATTTCATTTTTCATTAATATCTACATTTTTGAGCAAAAGAATCCAGATCAAAACCAAAATACAAATATTAGCCTCCACATAGAATGCCTCAGTAAATTCCATCCAGTACTCATGGACTTCTCTGAGGCTGCACAGAGTGCAAACAAATGCGGGATTTGGCCCATGGTCTGCACATAGTTTGTATGAGAGGATTTTGGTGATTGTTTGAGGTTGTTCACAGATATCATAGTAAATGCCAATAACATTGGTGAAAGAAACAAGAATGTAAACTATACAAAAACCATACTGTACTCACCACATCGCCTGTCCCAGGGTTTTCCATAATAACTGGGGGCAGTAGTAACCCTGAAGGAGATGTTGCATCTGGGTTGTGCGCCCCTATCAAGGAAACCACACCATTGCAATCCACTGAGCTGTTCCTCTTCCCATTCTGCATGCAGTTTGGAGTAGGAGGGCGAGAGCTATGGCTTGCTTGACTTTGCATGCTTGAACGTCTCCCAGTCCTTGGAATTAAGAGTGAGCCACGCTGGCTTTCATTTTCCCCGGCAGTGCTGATCTCATCGTCGGCAAAATCTGTTTCGGAGCCAATGTCTCTGCCACGGAATCGGAAACTGAATATACTTCCATGGCTGGCTCTGCGCTTCACTGAGTTTGCATTTGGACCATAGCTAATGTCAAGCAGAGTCTGAAAGACCCCAGAAAGGAAAAAGGGGAAAAAAAGTAACATTTTGCAACACCATTTTTAGAATGATGAAGGTTTTGAGTTCCTCCATCTACTGCAGGAGATCAGTAAGTCCCTTTTAAACAAGTGCCTCAGAGAAGGATTTACTTTAGATGTATTAACCTCAATACAATGTTGAGTTTTAATAACCATTCCGCGCCATGAGGTATTTGTTTAATACATGGCTGTTAAAGATATACTGAAATGTAAAGGGCCAAGGCTCTGTTCACTTAGTAGTAAAACACTTTCTTTGTTCCTGCTCCCTCTCCATGCGATTAGAGTGAAAGGACATGGGGGAAGGAGACGAGAAGTATAAGAGTTGTGTGGATTGGTGAATCCAGCCCAGTTGAAGGTGTCACAGTACATATTCACAGGTGGTTAAGGAACAAACTTTGAAGTGAGAGAGAGCAAGAGATAAAGAAACAAGGGAAAAAATGAATCATAGGGAGAATGAGAAGAAGAGGACGGAAGAGGAAGAGGATGAAGAAGAGAGAAAAAAGCAGAAAAAGAAGAGAAGACATGGTGGATTCTGGAATAGTTATCCCAATGTAAGTGTATCACTGTCTCTTTCAAAGGGCAGCTCATCTAACTACAAGGTAATATCCCCTGTACTTAAACAATGGCTCTTTTGATGATACACTGAATCAGCTAAAGAGAGACTACAAACCTGAGAAATCATCAGCAGTGATTAAGCCCAACATTGAACAACCTTTACAAAAAAACCCTGAAAAGGAACACTGCCTTACTGAAAATAGTGTTTGGAAATGCACACAGGCTTAGAGTCTGTAACTCTTCTCTCCTATCTCTAAAGTGGGAATGAATTAAGAGAGAATATTTGGTGGGGAAATATAGGGTTTGTTTGTTTTTTTACCTTTGTGGTCTGTGTACTTACTACTTCCACCTGAACTTTTTTCATGGTCCAAATCTTTATTAATAAGGATCAATTTTTTTCAGTATCTACCATATCAGTCAAACTTTCTGGGCTTGATTCTGATCTCACACAAGATATACACCATTGACTCCAGTGGAATTATTCCTGATTTACACTGGTGTAAGTAAGAATTATAAAAATTCAGGCCTACTGTATAAAAAGACACCTCATTTTGACTGAGACCATTTACTATATGGTCAAAAATCCATATCTGGATTTCCACGATACAGTCATTGAAACTGATTCCTGATGGCAGTGTGCTTACAGCAGCTCAGATTTCATTTGAATGATGATGAGTCAGTCTTATTCCCTCAAACCATGCCAAGCACAGCCTTACAAAGATGATTCACTATAAGCTTTGAAATGTTACTTCCATGTTCCTCATGCATATGACATCCAGGGGCAAAAAAATGAAAACAAGAAATATAACCTCAGAAACACATTAACAAGTGTGCAGCTCCGGTTCATTCTGGTATTTGGTATCTTGAAATCCACTCAGAATGAATCAAAACAGCAATTCTAGCATTAATAATGGTATAATTAGTAATGTAACCCACTCAACTAATTAAACAATATCAAGAAAACCCTTTCAGGATAAAAAAAACTCTAATGTGTCATGTATAAATGTTGTGAGCTGGGGAGTCATTAATTTGTCACATCTACTTACATCACTTTCACATTTTCCATGCACTTTTTTATGGTTGCCAAATGTCCCTAAATTTACTGACAATACAGTATTGAAAGACTTAGCCCATTACATGGCTATTCAAAAACAACAAATAAACTGCTTTAAACTTTGCCCTCTATTAAGCGTAGACAAATGTTAATATCTGAAACCGTCATCAGTATCATCAGTATCTGCAGATTCACATTCAAACACATCAATTATATTAATAGAATAACTTTTTAAACAATGAGCTTACCCATACACTTTTTTTTCCCCTACAGTATAAAGTGAAAACAATTCCAGAACATTTGTACTGAGAGGTGATAGGCAAAAGATTAAAAAGCAAAGCAAAGAAAACTTTTCAAGTGTCCACTGTATATCATTAAAAAGCGAAAAAAGCACTAGCTCATTAGTAGGCATATGGTTGCCATAACTAGATGGATTATAATTTACAATGAACATGTTACCATGAAAATAAATGAGACTGGGAAAATTTTGAAATGTTTTAAAAAACAAACAAAAAAGTGACAAAAATGCTTTAGTGGGCATTTAAAAAGATGACTTTGAAATTAGAGTAGATAAGTTTTTCTCCACAATTATAACATATAGAATTTGTGCAAGCTAGTCACGATGCTCAGTGTTTGATCTTTGTTTATTGTTAAAGGTTGTTTTTTGTTTTTTTTTTAATTACAGAGCCCTGATTATTTACCATGGTACAGAGTGAAGCAAATTGTCATTGACATTTCAGATAATGACTTACCATTCTTCGCTGACCACCATCATACTCAGATTTGGGAACCTTTTGGTCTTCCCCATAATCTTCTACCCCCAAGGACCTCTTTTTCATTCTCCTATTTCTTCTCTCTTTTGCGTTTTTGGATGCTAAAGGTGACATTTCAAATGAGCTAAGTGACATTGAATCAATTCCTTTAGCAGCCAGTGCCTAAAAAAATGAACATAGCAGATATACCATTTGCAAGTTTAGGATGTCAGTAAGTAATAATGATTATATATTTCATATTATAATTATTATATATTTCAACAGCTAGGTCTCCAGTGTGGACAGACAGTACAATGTCTGTGTGTGCGCACGTGCGTGTGTGCACACACACACACGCTCAAGTCATACGTTTGCCTTCCATCCAGAATAAACTAGACAGGTAGAATTTTAGGCCTACCAAGCCTTGGCAGTGCCCCTTTAATCAAAAAGGGTGAATCAGAGTGGAGCCCAGCTGGCTGTCATTGGGCTGTGCATTGCAAGATCTCTGTGCTCTTCACAGGATGATACTAACAACACTAGGTACGCTGGCTGACACATTTTTATAAGTGAAATCTTATCCCAAGTAGTGACAGCACCAGCTCTGATCAGGGATCCGAGGCGACAAATGCAAACCATGGGTGTAAAAGAAGATAAGACAGACTTTTCAACTCCACATGCCTCTGCATCATGTTCTCCACGTCAGCTATCTTATGGAATCACTGCACAAAAATTCTGATAACAGGAAAGCTGCTAGAAACCCATCTGCAGCTGAATTAAAAAAAAAGCCTGCCAGAACAAATCAATGGTCTTGAAAAGTTAGTGGAAAGCCAGGAAAGAAAAATCAAAATATTAGAAAAGAAGTTGCAGACCCATGATGAAGCATTTGATGAGCGCTGGGGATTCTCTCAGGCACAAACAGGGAGTTTTGCACCTCCAAAGAGGCTACTGAAAACTTGTTAAAAATCAGACTAGAGCAAAACAAGTAAGATTAATTTTGGAGGTGCCAACCAACTGGAAAGAGCCACACCCATTGATTATCTACTAGGGTGACCAAGTGTCCCGAATTATAATCACAGTCCCAATTTTTGGGTCTTTATCTTATATAGACTGCTATTACCGCCCCCACCTCCATCCCGATTTTTCACATTTGCTGTCTGGTCACCCTATTATCTACTAAGCAGGGCCCCTATTTGCAGGTTCCTTGCCAGAATACAGAAGGTATCAGATAATCACTGAACAATGCTAAGGTTCCCAGGTATACTGGAATCTAATGAATCTTCATTGTTATTTTCTGTAAGCCACCAGACTTAGCAATCACCCATTAAGAAACAGAACATATCCCCACACCCACAGGTATCAAAGTAATGCAGCAAGTTAACAGTTGTAAAAAGAATCAGTTATGTATTTTAAGGAGTGAGGGCAGATCTATTACTCTCTATTAAACAGATTACAATGCAACAGCAAAACTTAGCTCTTTTGGGACCCATACTCTATGAACAAACTTCTTAGAGCAGAGAAGAAGAGAGAGGTTTCAGATGCTTTTCTGGGTATTGTTCTCATATGATGTATTTCTAAAGAAGTGTTCTGTGTAGCTCAAAAGTTTGTGTCTTTCACAAACAGAAGTTGGTCCAATAAAAGATATTACCTCTCACACCTTGTCTATTTGAGTCAACTGATTTAACTGGTATGCTGAGGTATTTTTCCTCTTGAAGACTCAACGACTCTTTTGGAGTTAGCTTCAGCCTTAGGAATGTGTTGGACCAATTGCATAAGATGACTGATCAGCCCCAAGCAGGCCTCTCAATTAGAGCTGCGTTCTCTTTGTATCACGTAGCATAAGTGCCATTCTGGACAGTTTAAATTTTCCTTTCTGCTTGCCATAACATTTTATCTCCAAAAATGGTGCTATTAAGGTTGCCTTACTCTTCCCCGTATGATACTTTGTTTTCAGTTGCTTATAACTTTGCCAAACTTTTAACTGTTTGGGCTGAATTTTTCCACGCTTGCCTCAGGCTGATTTTTTTTTTTTTTTTTTTTTTTTAAGAAAGTTTCAGCCAAAATGATGAAGCTGTTTCTGAGAATGAGGCTAAGAAAAAAATACATTGTTTTGCCCATGATAAATAATTCTGGTGACCTTTTCTTTAAGAAGCTCTAGTATCCCCATGCTTTGAAGGAGGGTCTTGACATTTGAGAAGGGGGCATCCTTTGCATCAGAGATGTGCCTTTTGCTGTTCTGTGAAAATCTGCCCAAATTTGGCTAAATTATAAGCCTTTGAAAAAAATCACAGTTTTCACATGCTCAGTAGAGACTTGCTAGAGCTCGGCAATTCAAATCCCTAAAAAATTTGTCTGCACTGGGCATGTTTCCGCCTGGGGGATGAGCAGGATTTTCCCTGCATTTACAGCTCTGGATTATGGTGGGCTAGGGTTAGACACTGGAACTGAGAGCAGGTTGCCTCTCCTGTGTCCTCAATGATCCCTCTGCCAGGCATAGGCAGCATAGAGAACAAAGCTGCCTGATTCAAATACAGAGGAAAAAATAAAGACAGACAGACCTGTGGGGGAGGAGAGTAGAGACAAAGTTTGGTTGGGAGCTGGCAGGTGGGGAGGAATGGGAGAGACTGGGACTGCCTGGATGAGGACAGTGAGAGTCAGGGGCCAGAGACTGGAACTGGAAGCCAGGGGATGAAGACTGGGACTGGCTGGGCAAGAAGATTGGGACTGGGAGGGAAATGAAGGGAGGACTGGGAGCCAGTGGGTATGTGGGAAGACTGAGATTGGATGAGGCGCTGAGTGGAGACGGGCTGATTGGGCCAGGAAAGTGGTGCTGGGAATGAGTGGAGCAGGGGAAGGAGTTGAGGTGTGGGGAGTAGATGTGACCAGGAGCCCAAGTTAAATCAAGTTCCATTTCATGTTGTGGAAAGCTTAATCTCAGGAAGTGCCTGTAACATACGATTTTATCTGTACAGGGAGTCATCGGACTTACGACACAATTTGTTCCTCAGAATTGCAATGCAAGTCGAAACGTTGTAAGTTGAAACTGCTTTTCCCATAGAAATCAATGGAGGGATCGATCCTGAATCAAGGCTTGATACACTATTTTCACCACAATAACCCAGATTTTTGTAATAAATGAATTATAGTCTATTGTTGCAACATCAATGTATTTACTGTACACTGTATTTTGTAAACAGCATTCAGATAAACATATAAACTCATATGCCGTTCAGAATGCCTGCAACACAGGCTCAGAAAGCCAGGGAGAACGGCATACATGCTGAGCTTCAGCCAATCACTGTTCAAGCTTTCTGACTGGCTGAGCCTGGGGCGTGAACCAATCAAAAACAAGCAGCAACCCCACCCAGCAACAAGCTATCCTACTGCCTCGAAGCCAATCAGAAGTGACCCCTTCCAGCTCCATACCAGTATAACGCAACCAGGAAGTGATTTCAAACAAACTTTATGCAAATCGAGTGTCATATGGGCAAAACAAGCACCGTAAGGGTGAAACAGACAGTTAATTGAAAACCGTCGTAAGTGGCGTCCAACGTAAGTCGGGCATCATAAGTCCGAGAACTCCCTGTATAGGCCCAGAATTGTAAATATTTTAAACAGGTGACCCTACATATTCTCTCATTTGTCAAACAACAGGATATTAATAGCAGTTTGAAACTGTAAGATTAATAAAGCAAATGAAAAAAGAATGTTAGTTAACATGTACGGAAGAGAAGTGTGGCTACTTTAGTCCAATTCCACACACAGTTTTTGTTCCCATGTAACTACTGCAGTTAGGGGCATGATGTTTACCAAAGCAGATGTACGGTACAATCACTAGTGTGGACACAGATAGACCAGTATAAAAATGCCATATATACCATACCAATATCACTGTGTCCATGCTGTTGGGCAGCTGAAGGATGTGGGAAAGTTGCATGAATTTAACTATACTGATAGAGACAAAGCAGTACAGCTTTTGTGTGTAGGCAAGCCCTTACTGGTCACAAACATTACCATTACATTTCTTCTAGAAAAGACTGTAACCCCTCTGAATAAGACAATAAGCAACAACTCATTTTCAATAGAGCCCTTATTCCATTGGTCTTATATGTTTAGAATAAAGATCGAGTGTTGTTATATTGCATGTTCAGGCTGAGACTAACCAGAAAATAGTTTACAGACCTCCTGCTCTTTCTTTAACATTTCCATGGCTTCCCGAAACTTCCTTTCCTTTTCCTCTGTTTCAGCAATAGTGGCTTGGTTCTGCTCTTCATAAGCCATGGCTACTACAGCCAGGATTAAATTGATCAGATAAAATGAGCCCAGAAAGATGACCAACATAAAAAAGAGCATGTAGATCTTCCCAGCAGATCTCAGAGTCTGCAAGCACAAAAATAAAGAGTCTGATGCATAGTTAAGTTTAAGGTTTCTACAATGTTTTAAAAGATTTATATTTACTTTTAATTCAATTAGATTTTTGCTAACAGCCTGAACAGAAACCCGTTCAATATAAAAACAATCACATCATAGAAAGTTACACTCTCATCATGAAATTGCCATAATTTAATTAGGTGATCATTGTGTCATGCAGCAACATGCATTTTTAAAATGAGTGTTTTTTCTCATGAATACTGTGCCTGAGTTTGTTCGATAACACATAAACTTATCAGCAATTGCAGAGAAAGCATTCTTCACCTAAAAAGTCAGCATACTGATTTCCTTTGACTATAGACCTTCAGAAATTTGCCATCTGAATATATTTTTTTTGTGCTGATACAGAACTTGCCCTCAGACAGTGGTACATTTACTAAATGCTAATTGTTCAGTCTTCCTTTTTACAGTCGCAACTTGAACCTTCCAAATGTGTACTTGTAATTTTGTATCCATTAAATGAATTACAGTTATTTAATTGGCCTTTATTTCAATGTGTTACTAGTTTTCATGAGATAAAAATAAATTGTGTAGATGGTGGCACAGGAAACTGGAGTCCTCAGTTTATTTGAAGAACTGTACAGCATGGCCTATACCAAAGTGCTTCAATCTTGACATGGAAAACCAAATTTCCAGTGGGCATAAGCCCACTTGCACACACAGCCATGTGCATGCAATTTTGTGCCTAATTTCTGCATGCAGTTCCTGAGATTTGCATATACAATTACAGCAAATGCATGCAAGAATGAGTATTTAGTTGACCTGTCCATTTGCACACACAGTTGCTACAACCGTGTATGAAAGTTACAAGTTATCCTCAGATAATTTTTGCACATGAACCTCAGGGCCTCCTTGATGGAAAGTTTGCTCTGGGGAGAGCACTCCTAGGTGTGTGGATACAATTTAGTCTCCTCCATTTAATTCTGTCAAGAAGCATGCCAAGGGAAGTGAAGTTTTCTGTCAGGTGGAAACCATTCTCCTTTGAGCGGGACTGGGATCACCAACTCATTTTACACCAGCCACCAAACAGTTATTATGTGGTGACATCTTTCAGACTGAAACAAGTTACCCAGTGAGAGCTTCTTTCTCCCATTTACCAACTCCCCTTAGCCATCCATTGACAATCATCTCCTAAAAATTCATTGCAGCAACTGATGGCTCCTGACTAGGATGTACACAGGATAATCATTCATTTTGTGTCTAACCTCCACCAATTTTCTCCTAACTTCAACTACTGACTTTGGACTTGTCTACACAGCGAGTTAGTGCATAGCAAGCCAGTGCATGAATCTACAGCACACTAGCTTGCCACTCACTAATTTGCTCTGTAGCCCTCGTGCACTAAAAGTTCTGTTGCGCAGTCCAACCTGCTTCTGTTTCACACAGTGAGATAGGGAGCATCAAGCTAGTCTGCTATAGATTCACACCCTGGCTTGCCACACACTAACTCGCTATGTAGACAGACCAATATATCATTATAAGTAGATGACTGATTTATTTAATGTTTGAAAGAAAAAAAATCTGATACCTGTTGATAGAGACGCTCCCAGTAATCTTGTGTCATCAGGCGGAACAAAGAGAGAAAGGCCCAGCCAAAAGTATCAAAGCTTGTATAGCCATGATCAGGATTTTCACCAGCCTTTAGGCATCTATATCCCGTTGGACACGTGCTACAAATAATAATAGAAAATAAAGCTAATTACAGGTGGCTTCAATGTGGAGGAACTGGTTTTCCTACAGATGACACTGGCTGCTTTCAGTTGAAAGTTACAGCCATAGAAACATACAGGCAAGCTGTTCCATCTCATGTGAAAGTTCAGATTACATATTACATTTAAGGTTGAATGCTTACAGTACACAGAGAAGATCCACCCTAAACAGGTGAATTGAGGATTGATAACCAGGTCACTAACTATAACAATAAATAGGCTTCTCTTACCCCTTACAATTATCTCAAGAACTGCAGAGATGGTAGAACAGATCCTCAGCTGGTGTAAAGTGAAAAAGCTCCATTGAAGCCACTGAATCTGTGCTAATTTATAACAGCAGAGGATCTGCCTCAATATTCTTATGCGACCTGAGCTGTCCACCCTTCAGCCTGACTTTCTACTCACTCTCTGGGACCAGTGAACCTTTCATCTAAGCACCCAACCCTTCAGTACACTCACCAGAGGAGCCTGGGATTTCACATCCACTCCAAGAAAAGTCCTTACCTAAACTGCTGCAATGACTTTTCTGCTTCTCTCAGGAAAGCTTCTAGTCTGTGCATCTTGCAAATTCCCTTATTACATGGCATGCCGCAAGCAAAACATTCTCTCATTAAATTTCACAACTCCTTACAATTTTTTTTTCTAAAACACTATGGCATGCCATGTATAGCAACAAAGTACATTAATTAAAACTAACTCTATCCGTTACTAAAGCAACCATGTAAATAGCAATTCGGTAAGGATACCAGATCCATCTAACAGGCAGGAAAAGAGGAACTCGGCAGAACTTGCATGCCTTTTTCCACACAGTTGTTCCAGATGCTCTCTGCTTATGCTCTGGATAGGTAAGAGCCTAGTAAGGGTCTTATAGCTCTGTAAAAGCTCTGGTTGACATGGTTAGGAATGGCTACAATAATGTGGCTTTGTGAAGGCATTTTAATGACAAAGAACAATTTCCAAGCAGTGTTTTTGAACAGAGCAACATACTCTGCATTGGAGTTGGTGAATTTGGACCTCTATCTGTGAAAAAGAAGAATCAAATTTTTCTAACTTGTCTATCGTCAGGGCTATTAATCAGCAATATCCAGTTAGTTGATCCTGTAAAACACTTCTTCACCAGTCATGTGGAGTGACAAACATGTCCAACAAGTATGACATGTCTTGTGACAGAATAATAAGACCCCTCTCACTCCATTACACAATAGGGTGTTTCAACCGAATTGCTTTTTAGTACAATGTTTAGTAAAACAAAATATAAATTGACACCAAACCAAAAAGTAATAATAAATAAAAATAAAAATAAAAAAATAATATTAATAAATAAGAAGCAAATCAAAGAAAATCTTTGAATTCAAGCCAAAATTAGAATAGATTCAAAGTCAGTCATGTGGTGGTGATGGTAGTTGTAGCGGGGAGGGGGAAAGTCACGGTATTGTTTCCTGAACAGAACAGCTATATATATGGTATAGATCATATCTTTATATTACAGGTAGCAATGTGATTTTGGGGTTGAGATAATTCTTCAGTGCATTGTCAGTGGTTTTGAAGTCTTCCAGTGCCAGACACCAATATTATGAATTTAACAGCACTTTCAGAAGCTTAATCTAATATCATTAGTCAAACACAAGGTTTTAAATAAATTTGCTTTGAAAGCCAAAAAACAAAAACAAAAAGAAAAACAAAAAAGAAAAAGAAAGAAAGAAACTTTGCAAGATTCATCCATACCTATCTATGCATGGGACTTTAGATGAAAGTAGAAACCCTCCACCCCATAGTTTACATTTTTATTAACTGTGCAAATGAAAATATAGTCAGATTTTGTGTGCTTCAGTGGATCCCTGCTGATTTACACCTTCTGAAGATCTAGTCCATATTGACTATGCTATATGAAAAAAGCAGAGACATTTTCAATTCTTTTGCTTCCAGTCTAAGAAAACTATCTGCTTCTTGAGCTTTCCTACTTTGGTTCCGTTTGTTGAGATCCACAACTCCTGCATTACTTTGATTTTATCATTACAGGCTTGGAGAAGAGGAAAAGGAATAAAACTCCAGCTGTTCTCTTTTCTAAAATCTATGTGTTTACTCTGAATTTGTGGTCTGACTATTTTCTCTGTGGAACATGAACTTTCAAGTAAGTCCCATAACCCAACAGGATGGCATGTATTGTCACCAGGTGCCAGATATTCATTAGATTTCTGTCTTTCACCTGACACTGCAGACACCTAACAGTGTTCATGGTATGCTTAGCATATTTTTCCAATGATTTCTTGACTCTAAAGAAACATTAATTTGCCTTCTTTGAGGCAGCATGGCCACGCAGGCCATGACAAGTTTTTGTAAGGCTCATTCCCTTTTTCAAGAAAAAACTGACTAAACTTTGCTTAGGACTTTTCTTTTTTTAAAATCCAAGCACAGAAAAGCTTTCCTCAGTTCTTCACTGAAAAACAATCCCAAGTGGTCCCACTGGGCTATTTCACTGTGCTCTTGTTTATTTTAATCACCTGAAGAGAGCAGGTGTTGCTGAAACATCTGAGGAGCACTGTATGTGGCTTGAAGGATATCATGTTTCATTAACTTTGGGCCTAGCCTTGCTCCAAATGAAGTCAATGGAAGTTTTGCCATTGACTGCAAGTGAGCAAGACTTTTGTCTCCAAATACAGCACAGATAAAGGATTTCTGGAATGCTTTTTTCTCTGGAGACCCTCTTCAATCATTGTTATGAATAGGTGAAGGGCTGTGGCTAAAGGAGGGAAAATATTGAGTTGTTGGCAACTCACATAAAATCTCAGATAAGCCACATGGCACCACGAGATTGGACTACACTGCCACTAGAAGATCCCCTTCAGATTCACTGGTATCATCACTGCCTGGGGTGACTTCTTTCTGAGTGGAAGGGAACTGGACCAGTTACTCATATGTACATGGGGCAGTTTACTGAAAGGATGCCTGTTTTCTTTTTTGAAAAGCACTAGGAATGGTGCTGTAATCCTTCCTGGTGCTGAAGGGAGTGACAGAAACCTGGCGTCGTAGCTTCCTACTCAGATTTGAACCTTAGCGTTCAAAAACTGAGAAGCTAGCATGAACCCTCTAAGCTTAATTACCAGCTTAGATCTGATATCGCTGCCACCAGCCAGGAATTTCCAGGGCCTGACTCCCTCGGGTCTCCCCAAAACGTTCCCTGGGGGACCCCCAAGACTCAGTTGCCCTGAGCCTCCAACAAAGGGAATAATCTGCCCCGCCCCTTGTCTCTCTTTACCCCCTCCAGGCTTCCCCAGGAAGATACGCTCAAGTCCTTGATAACACAAGCACGAGAAGATTAAGTATCTCTCTCCTCCCCCCTCCTTCTTCCCCTGAGGTGTTCAGATCCACCCTTCCGTAGATCTAACACAAGAGAAATCTCCTTTCCCTTCGTTCCTTATCCTACCCAGAAAACTCAAACACGGTCTTAAAAAGAAAAGTTTATATAAAAAGAAAGAAAAACACATAAACATCGTCTCTGTATCAAGTTGACAATACGGGTCATTTCTGTAAAAGAAAAAAATGAATAAACAAACCTTATTCAAAAAGAATACAATTTTAAACATTCCAGCAACTACACACATGGTTATACCAAAAAATAAAACAATTAAAAAACTTACTTGTTCTTTTTTTCTAAACTGTAATTTTTTTTAAAAAACCAAAACTGGGTAAACAGAAGATTAAGCTTGAAGATAGAAAATCCCTCTCATAGCCAAGAGACAGACAAAAGACACAGACCCAAACATTCCCTCCCTGAGCTTTGAAAAATCTGGTTTTCTGATTGGTCCCTCTGGTCAGGTGTGTGGTTTCCTTTGTTAACCCTTTACAGGTAAAAAAAACGTTAACTCTTTACAGGTAAAAAAAACATTAACCCTTAGCTATCTGTTTATGACACCTGGTCTAATATCTTCTGTTTGTAATACAATACTAATTTGTGCAAGTTTACTTATGCTTACAACTCCTTGCAATATGGTAATCTTCTCACTAACATAAGATGACCTGACAGGTATATCATAGATTGCTAATATGAAAGAATCTTGTATGACCATGGAGTACATGTACAAAGTATGCTTCCAGGGACTCGGCAGTGTTCAAACTTGAGGGACGTCAGTACTAAAACCATGAGCCTCTATCACTTGAACTGAAGAACTCCATTAACCAATATCTGTACTAGCCTTTCATCCTCTTACACCAAAAGGAGACACTTGCTCGCACCTGAGATTCCCAGTGAGCCTACTGTAGAAAAACTCCCCCACAAAGAGTGGTGATCCATAGGATGTACATACAATTTAGAAACACTGCATGGAAAAGAAAATTTTTAAAAGTGGCTGCATTCTATGAAGAAGCCATAAGGGATTTGTTAGCTGGAAGGGCTCCCATTTAAGATTATTCTTTGGGAACCATCCCTATTCCCTCTGAGGTGCTTTTCTTTTTTAAAAAGGAATCTCAGGATTTTACTTAGGATGTTAAAGTCTTCCTCTTTGGATTTTCAAGCAGACTCTTTAGGCTCTACAGCTTTAGGAGAAAGAGTCTGACAGGATTTCACTGAGACTGGCAACCACAAGAAGCTACATTAATATAATATCCTTCACAGGGTGCTGTACAATTAATCACAATACAATTACAGTGTCATCGATTAAGAACAGTTAAAAGCACCAATCTACCCATCCATCCATCAGGCCATAATCACCATAGTTTGCTGGCACCAGTACAGAAAATTAAAGGACCTAAGAATAAACCTCATTTTAAATAATGACACAGATTGGGCAGTCCAGGTAGTAACAGCTAAGGGACATAATTACAAAATGCTCTGGCTCAAGACTTTAATCTGGACAAACCCAGTCACCTGCTGATCCAGGCTGTAATGAACTACTCGGGCTTTACAGTGAAAGAAGATTGGTGAACTACTGTGTGATGGATCACAGCATTTCAGAGCTTGAACATATACAAAGTAATAGCCATATGGTACTAGGAGGTAGCAATTCACAGCTGCAAATGTTGTCATCCCCCCAAAGTCTCTAAGCATATGAGGGGCTGTGCAAAAGTCTGTACTCTCAATTGTCCTAGGTAGCAAAAGTCCAACTCCATCTATTACATATGATGGTTTATAAACAGATAGCAAAAGATGGAGGCAAATAGACAGGTACAAACTGGACTATTTAAATTTAAAAAACTGCAATAAGGAATCTTCACAGCTCCTGTAAAAGTTGTGGGTTGGCATATCAATAAGCTGAAAGAGTCTGAAAATGAGGGGAGATATTTATAGCTGAAATAACTGAAATAAATTTTAATCGGTAAATTTTAATAGAATGAGAAACACCCCCTTAGCAACACAGCGGGGGTAAAAGCCTGAGGTCCCCCCTTTGCCCCGCCACACACACACACAGAGGGGACTCCTGGACTTCCACGGCTTGTTTAGGCTTGAAGCCAAACAGGGAGTGTAAGGGAGTATTGCTGGACTTACTAAATTAGCCCAACAACCATAATTGATGTGAAACAGGAGAGTATGCTCCCTGAGATGCTCTGGCAACTTAGGCAATTAGCTGAAATCTAGGTATCACACAGAAGGGACTGCATATAGGCTCAGATTGTCCACAGACCTTTGCATGCTCACTGGCTTGCAAACACAAAACAAATCCCCCACCCCCCAAAAAATAAAAAAATAAAAAATCCCACTGGCTTTCAGTTCAGGCACATATACCCTGAGAACCAGATCACGACCAAACCTATGCACCCGTGTAAATGGGAGTAAGAACCCCCTTTACCCCTATGTGGCCTCTCCAGCCTCTGACATCAGGCATGCAGAAGTAAACAAACATTGTGCGCCCACAACTGCCCTCTCAAGGTGGTGGGTGGGGAGTGGGCACTCTTGGCTCCACCACTAGTGCACAAACCAGCAAAGGGAGGTTGTAATCTACTATTGGTGTGGGCCAGCAGCAGACGGCTACACATTTGTAGTAAGGGGGAAACTCCTGTTCTGTTGCTTGAGCAGCATGGGAATGCATTGACTCTTAACTAGGGCAGATTGTAAATGTGTAACCCACACCCACTCGGTGCAGTTGATGAGCCTGCTGTGCCCTGGACCAATAGAGCTGGCTACTTTAGCTCAGGTAGTACTGGCTCATGCTTTTAGACCCAGAAATCAAGGATTCAGTCCATAACGCTAATGATCCACTCATAGATGCGGCATTTCAAATATACAATCTGGCCCTAAAAGTGGGATACTAAAGTGTGCACTCTGTAAGCTATAGCATTTTTCACAAGATTGTATGTATGCTTTCTTGTGTTTTTTTACACTGAAGTGAGGAGCTCTCCTGTCACAAACACACTAGTCACATTTCAATATGATTTTAACCAACACAAAGTAGATGAAGAGTGTGTTAGTTACATCATAATTTAGTTAAGTTCATTTAAAATATGCTATCAGCTACGAGGGATTGTAATAAGATTATTAGTGTTGTTTATTAAATTATTTCATAATTGGATCATGAGCTCCAACAGTTAAAAGAATGCACCTAGTTCTTTGCAAAATGACATCATCTTTAATGGCATTTTAAGAAGCCACAGTTTTAAGGAAAAACAGGGACTCTGCCTTTGCTCTGCCAGCATTCCCAGCCTTTACCACACATCAGCTAACTGGGCTCTCTTCTGTTAGATGCTGAAAACATCAGCCCCAATCCAGCAAAGCACAAGCAGTCCCATTGACTTCAGTGGAATGCCTCATGCTTAAAGTTAAGCGCACAGTTTGTTGGTTTGGGGCCCGCATGCTCAGCACTTTGCATAACTAAGCCTTCAAACACCTCCAGATTTTCACCCAGGCTGCCTTTGTGCATGGCAAATACTCCCTGATAAAATACCAGAACCAACTTCCTTATTCTCCTTAAGACTCACCTCTGCCGAGATGCCCAGGAGACCCAGCTTGATGATCATGGTTAAGCAGCCAATGAGCTGTAGCTATTGTTTTCCCCCTTTCCTCCCACCCCTTTCCCCAGGTAAATAACAACGCTGAGCCAAATATTCACCAAGTTAATTTACTTCCAACCTGTATCCTTAGCCTCTACCCCTTTGTCTGTTTGTGCTTTTGGGTAGTAAACCCTTCAGGCCAAGCGATTTCTCTTCTGTATGTCCAGGGCCGGCTCCAGGCACCAGCTAAAGAAGCAGGTGCTTGGGGCGGTCCATAACAAGGGGTGGCACTACGGCTGCTATAGGGGTGGCACGTCTGGGTCTTCAACGGCAATTCGGTGATGGGTCCTTCAGTCCCTCTCAGAGCGAAGGACCTGCTGTCAAAATACCCCAGCGAACAGGACCTGCCTTGTCAAATTACTGGGACGAAGAGTTGGAGCGCGCCGAATCACAGCTTACACAGATAGCAGGCTTTTTTTTGGGAGGTGGGGGGATTGCTAATGGAGCAGCCAGAAAAACCTGGAGCCGACCCTGTGTATGTCTGTCCCTTGCAACAAGGCACAGTGGGGCCCTTAATCCTGAAATGGAAGCCATTGGATGCCTACAATGACATAATTAACAAACAAGCAATATAATTATAATGGAAGTCTTATAATTTTCACGCAAAAGACAGAAACTCTAAGCTTAAACAAACAAGGAGTCCAGTGACACCTTAAAGACGAACAGATTTATTTTGGCGGCATAAACTTTTTGTGGGTTAAAAAACCTTCAGGCTGTTATAGCTGTCAGCAGCAGAATAAAAAAAACTGCCGTTGTTGCTGTCTATATATCCTCCTCTTCAATTCAACAATTTTCCAGCACAGTTGGGCTGTGTTACATGACACAGCTTCTTTATTGTCAATGGAGTAGTGGCTGTGGGAAAGGATGCTGTATACTGAATGGTATTTGTGGTCATGCAAGTTATTTCACCTCTCTCAAACTGCCACGGTTTCAGGTGAGAAATGCAGCATGGGGCCAGTGTAAAGCAACTGTACATAAAACGAAGTAAATGAAACCTCCATTCCTCAGGATGGGGCACATTTACTTACCCTCTTCAGAGGAGTGTGGTGAGTGTCTTAACATTTGTGAAGTACTGTGAAATCACTGGATGGAGGAATATGTAAGTGCAAAGGATTATTACTACAGTTGAGGGGCATCAGGTTATTAGTATCACTATGATACACTGTACGAAACTGCTGTAAATATGGCTGCAAGTAAAGCTCATCATTAAAATGCCACTTTTGTATACTTGGTAAACTATGAAAAAAAAGGGGGGGGTCGCAGATGGAATTTTATGTGTTGGTATAGATTGCCTTAGTGAAACAGAGGCAACACAAACAAATACCTTTATAAAGATACTTTAAACAGATTAGGATTCATTTTATAACTTTCAAATGTTTAAGAGGATTTCCATTCTAAATTCCTTTTATTTATAGACTAAGATGAGAGCAAAAGAGTTACAAATATATATATTATATATATATATATATATATATATATATATATATGTTATTTTTAAGTAGCTTGCTAAGAAAAATCAAGGTCACAGTGAGAATAAAGGTAGCTAAAGTTCCTATAGCAACAGTTACTAGGATGCAGTTGCCAAAGGTGCCTTCTTTTTATATCCTGAAGTATCTTTAGAGGCCGATTTTTCTTCCCATTCACTAGCCTTCTTGGCAATATCAGTACAGACATGATGCAAATGTACTTGAATTGTTAGTATGATACTGTAGACTACAGCCTAAGAGCTGAATATACAGTACATGTCATGCAAAAGGGAAAAAAATGTTAAGCAGTCTGACCTTGAGACTTGAAAAGAACATCACTGACTGAAAAACCACACTGCCTGAAAAAACGGTTTTCTTACTATCGGCCCAAGTAGCATGTGAGATTACTATACATGAAAACAAACAGAACAGAAGGCTACTTTTATCTTTTGCTGCCCAGTTTATTTACTTTGTGCATTTGACAGCACTTTGTGTCTAGGCAGTTTCAGAGTTTCCCCTAGCAGACAATTTCCCCTGTTCTTTGTGTGGCTCTTTCACACTGCCAGAGGGGAGAGAGAAAAAAATTCTGAAAAAAATAGGAAAATGTCATTGTAAAATCACAAAAATTGGGAGAAGACTCAGGGACAGGTGGAGAAGCTGAAACTCATTTTCCTTTTTTGGGGGGGATGGGAGTAGGAGGCTAGGGAGTGAGGTCAGAAAAAGATAATTGACTAAATCCAAGCTGATGTGGTCCCTCTACATTTGTATCCTATTTTGATAAGGAAACACCACGCTCTAAGTTTGTAAGCATTTTTACAAAATTAGCAAGTTACCATTTCAGTAAGAAAAGTGAACAATCTCATAATGTGACTACATAAATAATACAGGAGTTTTTGATGTAACTTGAGAGAATCCTTTCATTGCCAGCCCTCCACCATCATATCTGCCATGGTGTTGTGGTCCAGTGAAGACGATGGGCATGTATCTGGTACATTCAGCAGCACAGCAGATGTTTTCTAGTCCAATGCTCAGTAGCAGCCAATTGGTTAAATGAAAAAGAACACTTTTTCCTTATCGTTATCAGTTAAAAACATGTACCAGAGATCAACATAAATCTTTAGGGTAGGTTTTTTTGTTTCTTTTTTTAAGTCATAGTCAGCACCTATAATTCTGGTGCCCTTCTGGCCACCACCTCTGCTTATGGGCTAGAGCTGTGCTGCTGCAAGGAAAGGAGAAACTCTTAAAGGGGCTGGAGCCATAGCCACGTTGGTGTTCCAAGGGGGCGAGAGGGAGTGGTGACTGGGCTGGAGGTGTCCCTACAAAATGGGTGTCCTATAGTTTCCTATGGAGTTTAGGCCTCAAGACAGCCCATTTATAGGGAATGCATGGCCAAATCCTGAAGACTTGACTCAGTTTTCAGTCCTTACTCAAACTCCCATTGAGTTCAGGCTCATTGTTTTCCTACAGGTTATTAGTTTTGTCTTTTAAATCCAAAGTACATGATACACACTTTCTTGTTCATTACTAAAGAGCTAAATCCAAAATGCAGCAAGTACTGTTGCAAGATACTTTTTCTCTCCTTTCTAGAGATGTGAATCTGTCAGGCCAGATTCCAATTCTTGCCCAAGTTGTAGGCATTAACTCAGAACTGACAAAACTGATAGTTGGAGACCAGACCAATTCACCTGTGTGTTTTCCTCAAAATAGGTATTAGGCTTATAAGAACGTATTCAATCTATGAAATGTTTGTAAGTTGCTAAATACATTAATCTCACTCGCAATGTCTGCATTCTATGCTTTAAGAAAATATGTATGTTTTGCTTTATAACTTTGAAAATGTTTGCTCTGAACTTGTGAACTCAGGTGGGAGAATCATCTCCTCTCCATCCATCCAGAAGGACTATCAAAATCAGATGGGCCATCAACGAATATCACAATACAATGGACTGGTTAATGGCCCTATCACACCTGAGAAATGCTATGTGCAAGGAAGCTTGTCCTGTAGATTTGGAAGCTGAAGGAAGGAAATAAAACAAAGCCATAGGATAATTTTCCATCTGTTTGAACTCGAGAGGACCAGATACTCTGAACTGAAGCCAAAGATTCCCAGGGGCTGCCTCCAGGTCTGCCCCGAAAGACACTTTAAATTGACAGATCTCTACAACTCTGTCACTCTTAGGATTTAGAGAGTAACATGTGTGTATATGTTTCCTTGTTTTAACCCTTAAATAACTCTTATCACTTTTTCCTAGTTAACAAACCTTTAGATAGTTTATTAAAGGATTGGCTAGAGGCATTGTCTTTGATGTAAGATCTAGGGTACCAGTCCATCTGGGCTAAGTGACTGGTCTCGGGACTGAAAGCAACCTGAATGCAGTGTGATTTTTGGTGTAAGTGACCATTTCTCACAAAGTTCAGTTTGTCTGGGTTGCAAGATGGACTAGGGGGTCTAAGGGGATTGTTTGTGATTCCATGGTAAGACTGGTATAGTGATCCAGGAGTTCACATTTGTAACTGGCTTGGTGAAATCTAATCATAGAACACACCAACAGTCTGGAATGTCTGCCCTTGTTTCTGACAGTCTGACCTGAGGTAGGAACTCACAGTCATGAGCCACTCCAGATAGCATGACAGTAATGATCACTCATTACCCTAATACACCAAGTCTTCCGTGTCCCTTTGCAGGAATCTCTTCTCCTTCCATCTCAAGTTCAAGTTTCCAGTCCTCTACCTCCACGAGTCTCTGCATCTCTGCACCACCTGCATCCCTGTTCTCATTTCCATTTATTCTCATCTTATTCACTCCACTGCTTCCAACCCGGCCTGCTAGCACCCTCTGTAATATTCTCCACTCTGTTCTGTTTACCTCCTTCCATGGTTGGAAGATTTCCTCGACCAGGGCATTAATCAACCTCCCTTTCCTCATTCAAATCTCTCCTTAAAATGTATGTCTTCCATGGTATCTTTAAAAGATAAGCCAGCTGTGTGGGCGCATATGTCTATTTTGAGGGATGGCTGGTGCTTCATGCCCAGGTCTTGGTCATACTGTAGACTCTGTTAATATCTACAGTCTGGCTGCTGAACAGGTAGTATGCAGTACCACTTGCTGCCACTAAGAAACTCAGAGGTTTGGAGGAAGTGTAGCCCCACTACAAGGTTCCAGTACACACAATACCACCAGTGGTGCTGCAACAGCTTTTAGCCTATCATTATGACTAAGAGCTTGCGTATCTTTGATTCATGTACCGGATCTTTTCTGACCCTCTTAAAATAAGGTGTTTAAAACTTGATGCAATGTCATAGATTTAGAGAACAGAATAAAAAGACCCCCAATATTTTAAATAGTTAACATCTTTAGCAATCAGAATAGCTGTTTTTGTCCCTATTATTTTAATCAGAAATGGGATACAAAAGCTGTAATTGCAAAGTGGAACCAATTTTGATATTTCTGAAGGTCGCCATATTTTGAAAATCAAGCACAAGAGTGTTTTTGCAGATCTATGTTTAAGGTTGTGAATTAGTCACACAACAGGAAAAGTATTCTTAAAAAAAATCATGGTGGTGTCACTACTTCCAACTTCTGACTCAATGACACATGCTTATTTCTCAGAGAGGAGGATTTTTTTTCTCCAGTAACTAAGTGCTCTGAATGCATCTGTCATGAAACACTGAACAAGTGTCACTGACATTCACTCTGAGAAGAACAGCTTTGATCTCATCCACACTCATTTGAGAGAGACAAGGTGGATGAGATAATATCTTTTACTGGACCAACTTCTGCTGGTGGAAGAGATAGAGACAACAGAAGTTGGTACAATAAAAGATATTATCTCACCCACCTTGTCTTTGTTATGTCCTGGGACCAACATGGCTATAACAATAATGCAAAAAACAATGGAAGATCCATGCTCATTTGACTTTTCACTCCAACACTTTTCCCAACACTAAACCTGGTTTCCACTTCACTGTTATTCCTGGTAAGCCAGCAAATTCTGCTTGGTACAACAATACATCTGGAACAAGCATTCTGTAGTTAGTTTAAAAAAAAACAACCATGTGTTTGAATTGATTAAATAAAAAAGGGGGCATTTCAGGTGTCCTGAAGAAAGTTTCTGGAACATATAGTTATTTTAATATATCCCACCATGTCTTCATGACTTTTAAAACAGAATAAATGAAATATAGGGCTGGAATGGACCTCAAAAGGTAATCAAGTCCAGCCCCCTGCACTGTGGCAGAACCAAGTAAATCTACACCATCTCTGACAGGTGTTTGTCTAATCTGTTTCTAAAAATCTCCAGTGATGGGGATTCCACAACCTCCCTTGAAGCCTATTCCAGAGCTTACTTACCTTTATAGTTCAAAAGTTTTTCCTAATATCTAATCTAAATTGCCCTTGCAGCAGATTGAGTCCACTATTTCTTGTTCTATCCTCAGTAGATGTGGAGAACTGAACAGCATCCTGTTTATAACATCCCTTAACCTATTTGAAGAGTGTTCTCAGGTGCCCTCTCAGTCTTCTTTTCTGAAAACTAAACATGCCCAGCTTCTTTCAACCTTTCCCCATAGGTCAGGTTTTCTAAACCTTTTATCATTTTTATTGATGTCCTCTGGACTTTCTCTAATTTGTCCACAACTGGCATCCAAAACTGGACACAGTATTCAAAATGAGGCCTTACTAGTGCTGAGTAAAGCAGGAAAGTTACTTCTTGTGTCTTACAAAGGACAGAAGCTCTCCTGCTGACATACCGCTGTCCATAGTAGCACTTAAAGGAGGGTGGCTAACTCACACATAACTTATATCAACTTAAGCTGTAGCGTAGCCATAGCCTAAGTCCCACTTGTGAATGTAGCTGAAAGTGTGTCAGCTCCCAGCCCAGAAGGTATGGCAGACTGCTGCTGGTATGATCCCCGGAAGGATTAAACACCGTGACCAGGTCACTTTCAGGCCCTTCCCACAGTTTATTAATCTAAACAAAAGTCACACACACACACACAAAAAGCTATTCCCCTGACCAACACAATCTGCAGGAGCCTTTCACCGTCCTCCAGGGCCTGTTACAGGAACCAGCCTCCCTCCTGCAGCTTCCGTCCAACTAGGGTGGTTGCTCATGTTACCAGAATACTGGACATTCTGGCACTTCTGGGAATGACACCTGCTGGCATGACATTGGATGCATGGTGTGTGAGGTCAAGCAACACAGGGGACATCAGTTTCAAGAGCGCACTGCATGCGAAGTCAAGCTGGTGGGGGAGGAGTAGGATGCTATTCAAAATGGTGTCCCCCATCCAATAGTAGACAAAAGCACGTCCAGTTACCAGACAGAGGACAAACCAGCCAAAAAGAGGACTTTCCAGGATATAACTGGGTGAGTGCCCTCCCCACATTCAGCTGAGCTCTCTCAGCCCTTTATAAGCATCATCTGAACCCTGTGCAACTGGGTCCAATAATCAAACAGGGCCGCCTGGCTGCAGGCTCACAGACCCTTAAAGGAGCTGACTACCCTGAACCAGACACTAAATTCAAACTCGGGGCCAAAAGGAGGAAACCAAATCCAACACCCCCAACCTTTTCTAAATCATGACTTCCTGATCCCCATTTTCTCCAGCAGTGATTGCTCCCCCTCAGCCTCAATGGCACTATGGAACTAAGGTCTGGGCCCTAGGTATCCTGCTGCCAACCAGGACTCAAATCCACATATCAGTGGGATCCATGTTTAAACTATCACTGCTTGGAGGGCCTCCGGGGACTTCTAAGTCCTGAGACCTCCTAGAAAATTCCCCTATAGCCTTAGAGTCCAGCCTGAGTTTGGACTAATGCAGTGTATTACTATCATCCAGGTTTATTTACTGAGTGCTGACGATGTACCTTTCCTGAAACAAATGTTGAGGAAGGCATGGCCCTCTGCCCAGGGAACTTACAGTCTAAATCAGCCTGGCAATACAGGTCATACATACAAGACATGCAGGGGGAAGGCTGACACATCCAGTTATCCTTTGTGTGCATGTAAATACAGATATAGACAGTGGCAGGCGGAAAAAGTGCTTCTCTCTCTGGCGCTATTTACTGTTTTATCCTATCCTGACCTCTTCTTTCTCTCTGCTTTTCCCCACATTGCAGCCTAGATTTTACCTTCCTATCTCCTTCTATCTTCCCCTCACTACACATCCTCCTTCTGACACACCAGAGTTCCTGCCAATCACATCTCCATTCTCATCATTCATCCACACTCAACTGTCCCAACTCAGCCCATCCCAACCCGCTCATCTCCCTCTCAACTAGGCCCAAAGCCTCTCTTCTCACCCACCTACCAATCTCAGAATTCTCTCTCCCTCTTAACTCAGAAACAAACCCCCTCACTCTGAGATCCCCCGTCTTCCTTCCTACCCAACTTCCTGCAGCTCACAACCCCTCAAGGGCTTAAAACCCTCTCCCTTCCCATCATAGGCCCTTCTCCTCACCTCATAGCTTAACCTCCTTTCAAATCCTTTCAAGCTCACAAGAGCCACCTACTCCCCAGGTAAAATCCCTCTATCACAACACCACCTTCCAGTAAGCCTGGAGAATCAGGATCAAAGATAGTTGAGAAGGACTATGTGTACAGGTGATGAGTATGTGAAGGAAGGCTTCTACCCTGCCTCTCTGCAGCTAACCTGAATTTGCATCTCAAGAGGCCTATATTTCCTGCTCCTTCTGCTGCCTACAGAGGTTTGAGAAACTGGAATACATACCTTCTACACCTGCATTACATGCACATGAAGCTCACAGATTAACAATGTGTCTTTGCATGTCCAAAACATGTACTTGGTTTCAGTACTGGCCAAAGGTTTGAATTTATTATTCTGTTCTTCCTCCTCTGCTAGAAATACTGGAATTAATGATCAGTCTATTTCCCCATTCTACTTTTCTGCTTCCTTCTTCACCTTTCCTTTAAACTACTATCCATTTGGCCAAAATGTTATTGAGTACCAAGCACTTTTTTGAGGAGAAAATTAAACTGATTGAAAAAGGAGTTTGTAATAAGGTCACTGAAGAATTCAGTTCTCGATAAGTGAGACACACCAACCTCTTTCCTCTGCTGTTTAGAAAATTTTATTATTATGCATGATATTGTCATTATCTTTGTTTCTATTATTATTGACACTGGGAAATTGAAATCCCTACTCCATGCCAGTTAGAAATGGACAGAACTGAACCAAAATGTGTCAAAGAAAGAAAAAAGAAGCAAAGATGTTTTTTAATTGCACTTACCCAGCATCTGAGCTGTTGCCACAGAGTAGTGCATCCGAAGTGCCATTTTTTATGAAGTAGTTTTCTGCCACAAAAGTGAAGGAATCATGAATTGACAACCTGCTTTCTAACAAACACATTCCCATATTAATACATTCTCTGAAAATTATCCAACAAACAGCATATATAGTTACAGTAATCTGGGCATCTGATCAATAAAAGGTTTTGTTTGATTGACTGATTTTAATTTTCAGGAAGAAACATAATTCAGTTCTTGTAGAATCAATTGTAAAAATTAAAATGTATAATTTTAATGCTTCTTAGCTATTGCTATCAGTATTTAAAGTTCATTAGTAGCCTTTGTTCAACACAAAGAAGACAAAATAAAAGGTAATAATAACATAATTAAAATACATCCTTTTAACGTTCAAACAGATAACAAACAATTCTGATATTAAAAGAAATAGAAATAGAAGGGTAAGTTTATATATATATATATATATATATGCTTTCAACAATGGATATTCTAAAAAGCATAATTGGGGGAAAAATTAAGTGGCTGTACAGAGCCTATCCCAATGAGGCCCTGATCTCTGATCAGTGTTAAATAATAACAGATGCTTTCCAGAAGCAGGTGAAAGTGGATTGAGATGATTTTCAACAAGGAGCAACGTGCATATCCTACTTAGCCTACATGCATACCCTATATACCCTAGATCTTATAGCAAAGGAGTAATTCCCTGCTGACTTAACACATGAAGGGGAAGGCCCTACACAGCAGGTGTTGTGTGAGCAAAGATGCCCTCCCAGATGATGCTCAAAGAGGTCTCCATTGCAGCCTTAACCTAAATTGTTAATGGTTTTAGAAACTAAGCGTTCCAGCTTATTAATCCTGGGGGCATTAAGTGCCAAAAAAAAAAAAAATTCTTTGCACCATCTTTTAAAAATCTGCATATTTTATTTGTCAAAACAACACAATATAATCACACCAGTTTCAATTATTTTGGTAATTTATTTCAAAATAACTGTCAGCAAGTATGTCTGTACCAATACAGACAACAAAAAAGATTGAGGAAATGTTTTTGATAAATAGATTCATTACTAGGCATATTAATACAGAACTTTGAGTAACAATTCATTTAAACAACAATACAGAAATGCATTTCCCACACCTGTCAGAAACAGTGCAAAGGCTTGGGGAAGTCAGGGGTAATGAAGTTGCTGAGGGAGAGGGAAGCAATTGCTGGGAAGCAGCCTGGGTGTGAACATGGAGGGTTGTTAGGTGTGAGTGGGAGAAGTATAGAAGGGTTTTTTTGCAGGGGGAGGGAGGGATTGTTAGGGAGCCTCCTCCATGCAGACCCTGGCTGACCCCTAGCCTCTTTCAGTCAGACAAATCTGCCCCTGTCCCCATGTGTCCCTGCACCCCCACTCAGCCAAGTCCCCCATCCGCCATGTGTCCCTGCACCCCACCCCTGGTGGCCATGCACCTCCACTCATCCAACCCTTTCACTCCATCCCCATGTGTCCCTGCACCCCCACTCCCATTCAGTCCTCACTCCAGTCTGTCCCCCTCACTAACCCTTTTGAACCCCAGTCTGTGACACCCCCCCAGATGCCCCATGTGCCCCATGCTGACTGTGCCTCCATATCCTCTGCCTCCTGACATGGCCCCACAGGCAGGGGGCACTCTGAGGAACCCAGGTTCTTCTCTTTCTTATCCATAGCTGGGGCTGCTCCTGCCCAGGAGCAACTGCTTTCTGTTCTGGTGCCACAGCTACCCCTGATGGGCAAAAGGTGTAACTGCAGCACCTCTCTGGCAGAATGTATTTTCTGCAGAGAAAAAAAAAATCTGCACGGGACATGAATTCTGTGTGTGCACAATGGCGCAGAATTTGCCCAGGAGTAAAGGCTTATATAGGCAGACAATGCAAAGAATGCAGGGCTCAAGTCAGTGAGCAGATATGCTGCTGCATTTCAAATAAGCTGCAAGCAATGAAAAGGCCTGTTCTGATTACTGCTAGGAGGAAATTACAATTGGTGAACCTTGTGGTCATGAGGTCATTTGTTGGTTTTCACAAGTTAACATGGGATAAATAATGACAAACACTGCTCATACAGTGTGCTTTTGTACTTTGTTCGACACGTAGGGTTTTCTCTGGAAAGATCTTGGTCCAAAACACTGCCAAGATTTTTAACCTTTTTTACTGCTACTGAACAATCCTCTCAACATATATTGCCCTGGCATACATCTGGGGTAGTGAGCACACATGATGAGACCACATAATAAGAGAAAAACAGCATACTGATGGTGCTTTGCACTCTGTTAAGGAATTATATCAGTATATTTAGGTGCTGAACAACATGATAAACTTGGAAGGTTGTCACTTCTTATAGATTTTAAGGCTAGATGGAACCATTATGATCCTCTAATCTGATCTCCTGCGTAATGCACCCAGTGATTCCTGCATCAAGCCCGTAATTTATGGTTGAGCTAGAGGATATCTTATAGAAAGACATCCAGTCTTGACCTGAAGTCTGCAAATGATGGAGAATCCACCAAAACTGTTAGCAAATTGCTCCAATGGCTAATTACCCTCTCAGTCTAAAACCTGCACCTTATTTTTAGTCTGAATTTGTCTAGCCTCAGCTTCCAGCCCTTGGATCTCATTTCAAATCCTTTGGTGATGATGCACAATTACTCCTCACCACTGCTTCAGTTCTGAGTCCTTGGCTGACTGGAGCCACTGGCATGAAGTTTCAGTCCCTTTTACATTGATGCAACAACCTATGGTCAACTGAATCAAAAAGCTGATACAGAACATAAGAACGGCCGTACCGGGTCAGACCAAAGGTCCATCTAGCCCAGTATCTGTCTACCGACAGTGGCCAATGCCAGGTGCCCCAGAGGGAGTGAAGCTAACAGGCAATGATCAAGTGATCTCTCTCCTGCCATCCATCTCCATCCTCTGATGAACAGAGGCTAGGGACACCATTCTTTACCCTTCCTGGCTAATAGCCATTTATGGACTTAGCCACCATGAATTTATCCAGTTCCCTTTTAAACATTGTTATAGTCCCAGCCTTCACAACCTCCTCAGGTAAGGAGTTCCACAAGTTGACTGTGTGCTGTGTGAAGAAGAACTTCCTTTCATTTGTTTTAAACCTGCTACCTATTAATTTCATTTGGTGACCCCTAGTTCTTGTATTATGGGAATAAGTAAATAACTTTTCCTTATCCACTTTCTCCACATCACTCATGATTTTATATACCTCTATCATATCCCCCCTTAGTCTCCTCTTTTCCAAGCTGAAGAGGCCTAGCCTCTTTAATCTTTCCTCATATGGGACCCTCTCCAAACCCCTAATCATTTTAGTTGCCCTTTTCTGAACCTTTTCTAGTGCTAGAATATCTTTTTTGAAGTGAGGAGACCACATCTGTACACAGTATTCGAGATGTGGGCGTACCATGGATTTATATAAGGGCAATAATATATTCTCAGTCTTATTCTCTATCCCCTTTTTAATGATTCCTAACATCCTGTTTGCTTTTTTGACCGCCTCTGCACACTGCGTGGACATCTTCAGAGAACTATCCACGATGATGCCAAGATCTTTTTCCTGACTTGTTGTAGCTAAATTAGCCCCCATCATATTGTATGTATAGTTGGGGTTATTTTTTCCAATGTGCATTACTTTACATTTATCCACATTAAATTTCATTTGCCATTTTGTTGCCCAATCACTTAGTTTTGTGAGATCTTTTTGAAGTTCTTCACAATCTGCTTTGGTCTTAACTTGAGTAGTTTAGTATCAGAGTAGAAAGAACAAGAGCACAGGACTGAGAAGGAACAAGAGAGACAGAATGTGTACAAACAAGTCGCAGTGTTCAGGATGAGTTTTAAAATCCCAGGAGTACACATATGATCTGTCATCTGCTGTTGACTTAAACATTTACATTCCTAAAACAGACAGGATGCTAAGTCGCAAAGAGCTTTATGGAATGCATGGGGGAGAATCAGTACTGAGGCACTGCTGGTGGAAAGTATCTTAGCAATGGAGGATAGTCTGCACTGTAAGAGTGACAGTTACCATGCCAGGTTTGAATTTAAAGGGGATGAACAGCTGATTCCCCGGTGATAATACTATAACCCCCTCCCTTCAATTATCACTGAAGAACAAAACTGCTGTATTATCACAAGCTCACACACTGGGCACATCATCACTCATAGGAAGTTGGTTTGGTCTTCTGCCTAAAAGTGTATCTACACAGCACGCCACTAGTGCTGGCATGTAGGGTACATTTTGCTACTTGCTTCATTGAAAGGTGGGCTCCACCCACAATGCAGTGTGTAGCTCCATGCCACAGTGAAAGGCTCTGGCAGAAGGAAGGCAGTGGGGAAAGGCTCTGGCAGCTCCCCATTGCTGGAGTCTTTCCCTGGGGTGGGTAAAGGCTCTGGCAGCTCCCTGCCGCAGGGAAAGGCTCCAGCAGTGGGGAGGCAGTGTAGACAGGGGAGGCACTACTTGGGCACATAGAGAATCGTGTAGGGTACATGCCTTTATGGATCTGGCATGTCTGTACTCTACTCGCCTAAGCAGAACCTCCCCAGCTACACAGCTATTTATAGCTGTGGTATGGGTGTGTGCAGTGCATGTACTGTACATGTCACCATACATTCTGTGCAGTGTAGACATATTCTAATGTGATCTTTGAGAAGTAATCATCATTGTTGTTTGAAGAACAGAACCCCCTTTCTTAACCCCTTTCGTAACACTATAGACCATGCTTCACTGCATCCTTATGCCTCACCTTTTCCTCACTTGATTGTATCATTAACATGCACAGTCAGTGCAACACAGTAGTATTTAAATTCAACACATTTTACCTCTGAAATGTAGAAATGGTCAAAAATTAGTAAGTTTGTTTTATGGAAAATGTTGACAATTGTTTCATTTTCTTTAAATTTTTTACTTCTTATTTTACACGAACTTTTTTGTTTGTTTTTCTGATTCCCCTCCCCTCTATTTCTGAAAAAAGCCATTGCGTGTCAAAGAGAAGTTTTAAATAAAAATATATGGCCAGATCTACTAAAAGGTACAGTATATTTAAAGGTTTATGTGTAACCTGCCATGCACTTTTATCTAAACACATATGTATATGTGTTTCTAAAGGAGTATAAAAGAACAAGATAAGCATCTTGCCATATTAAAACAATGCACAAAAAGGCGTAACAAGAATGGCCCCAGATCGACTGAAAGGTATATGAATTAATTACTTTGATGGTACTGGAATACTTTCTCTGTTTTTCAAAAATATCAAAAATCAGCAATGAGTACTCAGCAGTCAGAAATTAAACAGCCTAAGCACTCATTTTCAACAAGGTTACAGTGCATTTACATTTGCATGCATACCAGAATTCAGCCACATAAACACACAGTACACCAATAAGGTTGCCCAGAAAAAATATTCAGTTCTGCAAAAAAAATTTTTTTTGAGGTTTCACAACTTGTTTTTGTTCCACATCAGATCCCAAATGAGCCTTCTGAAAATTCTGTGAAGAAACATATGAGACAGATCTACCATAAGACAGCTGATAGCCCAGTGGTTAGGGAACTCGCCTGGGAAGTAGAATATCCAAGGTCCCTATTCTGCCTAATTTGGAGCAAGGACTTGAACCTGTGTCTCCTATCCCAAGTGAGTGTCTTAACCACTGGACTGTTGGCTATTCTGCAGTGAATGTCTCCTTCTCTGGCTTTGACCATAAATTCCAACCTGGACTTGAAAAAACCTTCAGACTAAAGTTGTCCTGAAACCAATGCATTCCTGCAAAAAGTTCTGGTTCCACAAATCAGCATTTTCAACAAAACAAACAAACAAACAAAAAACTGCTGACCAGTTTTATATACCATGACCCAATTTTATATAAGAACATAAGAATGGCCATACTGGGTCAGATCAATGGTCCAGCAAGCCCAGTATCCTGTCTTCCAACACTGGCCTGTGCCAGATGCTTCAGAGGGAATGAATAAAACAGGGCAATTATTATGTGATCCATTCTGTGTCATACAAGTCCCAGCTTCTGACAGTCAGAGGCTTAAGGACACCCAGGGCATGGGATTACATCCTACATGAAATTATCTAATTATTTTTTAACACGGTTATAATTTTGGCTTTCACCACATCCCCTAGCAACGAATTCCACAGGTTGACTGAGCGTTCTGTGAAAAAGTACTTCCTTATGTTAGTTTTAAACCCACTGTCTTTTCATTTCATTGGATGACCACAGGTTCATGGATGATGTGAAGAGGTAAATAACACTTCCTTATTCACTTTCTCCAAATCATTCATGATTTTATAGACCTCTATCATGTCCTCACAGTCATCTCTTTTCTAAGCACCAATCTTTTTTATGGAAGCTGTCCACACCCCTTATTTTTGTTGCCCTTCTCTGTATCTTTTTCAAATCTAATATATATTTTTAAGATAGGGTGACCAGAACTGCATGCAGTATTCAACATATGAGCATACCATGGATTCATATAGTGGCATTATATTTTCTGTCTTATTATCTATCCTTTTTGTAATGGTTCCTAAAATTCTGTTAACTTTTTTGACTGCTGCTGCACATCAAGCAGATGTTTTCAGAGAACTGTCCTTGATAAGTCCAAGATCTCTTTCTTGAATAGTAACAGCTAATTTAGAACCCATCATTTTGTTTGTATAGTTGGGACTATATTTTCCAATGTGCATTACTTTGCATTTAACAACACTGAATTTCATCTTCCATTTTGTTGCCCAGTTACCCAGTTTTGTGACATCCCTTGGTAACTCTTTGCAGTCAGCTTTGAACTTAGATATCTTGAGTAATTTTGAATTGTCTGCAAATTTTGGCACCTCCCTGTTCACCTCCTTTTCCAGATAATTTACGAATATGTTGAACAGCACAGGTCTTTGGGGGACTCCGCTATTAACCTCTATGCACTGTGGAAACTGACCATTTATTTCCACTGTTTCCTATCTTTTAACCAGTTACTGATCAATGAGATGACCTTCCCTCTTGTCCCATCCCTGCTTATTTTGCTTAAAAGCCTTTGGTGAGGTATCTTGTCAAAGGCTTGTTGAAAGTCCAAGTATACTACATTGACTGAATCACTTTTATCCACATGCCTGCTGAGTCTCTCAAACACTCCTCATAGATTAGGGAGGCACGATTTTTCTTTACAAAAGCAACATTGACTCTTCTCCAATATACTGTGTTCATCTATGTGTCTGATAATTCTGTTCTTTATTATAGTTTCAGCTAGTTCGCCTGAAGGTAGGTTTATCACCTGCAATTGTCAGGACTGCCTCTGGAGCTTTTTTAAAAAAAATCAGTGTTACATCTAGCACAGAAGCGGATTTAAGCGATAGATTACATACCATAATTAGAAGTTCTGAAATTTCATATCTGAGTTCCTTCAGAATTCTTGGGTGAATATCATCTGGTCCTGGTGATGTATTTTTTAATTTATCAATTTGTTCCAAAACCTCCTCTAATGACACCTCAGTCTGGGACTGTTCTTCAGATTTGTCACCTACAAAGAATCCTCTGCAGCGAAGACTGATGCAAAGAATTCATTTAGTTTCTCTGCAATGGCCTCATCTTCCTTGAGCATTCCTTTAGTACCTTGATCATCCAACAGCTCCACTGATTATTTGGCAAACTTACTGATGTACTTAAAACAAATTGCTGATTGTTTTTGCTATCTGCTATTCAATTTTTTGGTCTGCCTAATTATTCTTCTACACTGGAGTTACCAGAGTTTATGCTCTCTTCTATTTTCCTCACTAGGAATTGACTTTCAATTTTTTTCCCAATGCCTTTCTTCCTCTAACTGCCTCTTTTACTCTAATATTTAGCCATGGTGGGCTTCTTTGGTACTCCTCTCCCTCCCCCAAGGATGTTAAAATTTAATTACACTGTGGTTGCTATTGCTGAGTGGTTCAGCTATGTTTACCTCTTGAATCAGATCCTGTGCTTCACTTAGGACTAAATCAATTTTACCCTCTGTTGCAACACTGCAATTCCCATTAAGCGAGCATTCCAAGCCAGTGCGCCAGAATTGGGTATCTAGGGCTTGATTTTCAGAAGTGCTAAACGGATGCAGAGTCCAATGAAACAAATTTGCACTGCAGATGCTTAGCAAGTCTGAAAATAGGGTAACTAGCCTTATAGTCCAAGCTACCAGTGTATCAGCCTATTATAATCTAATGTATACATACACACTTACGTCAGTGGAGAATGACTATTTCTCTAACCTAGTCTTCTAACCTTTCTTTTTCCCCCCCAGCAGAGGCATTGGGTATGATGGTGTTGACTGGAGCTCAGATGTCTGTTGATGTGATAGAAAGCTTATAAAGAGAACAGCGTGACTGTGCAGGGAAGGAATGTTTGCTTTTCCTATCACAAGCAAGCGACCTCATACAACCACAGCACAAAAGATAAAGGGCCAGATCCAGCTCTCAGTTACACCTATGCCAATCTGAAATAACTCAGTCCAGTGGAGTTCTGGGTTGACACAGGTGTAACTAAGATAAGAATATATCAGAGCAGGCCACAATTATTACAATAAGAGTTTCTTCTCTCCATGTTTTTACTGATGAGGGTCCAGTGTCATATTTGTATGCAGCCATAAACCAATAACTGTCAACTTACTTTGTTCTCTGAGTCCTTAATAGGAACCATCTTCCCTTTTCTCTGCTGTAGGCAACTACCAGCTACATCCACTGTCAGAAAGAAATGTGATAAGATGGAATAAATTCCAAAAGAGAGCCCTACCGCAGCTGAGAGTACGGTACATTCCCTTAGGCTGCATGAGTTCCCAGCATCTGACTCACACCATCTCCAGTAAAACACAAGAGAATGATGTGCATCCTCATCAGGCTCCTACTCTCATAGGCTTTAGTGGGAGCAGGACTGGGCCCATGATTAATTCAGCAACAATACCAAAGAACAGCTAGTGTTGCATACAGGCCTCCCCAGAGGATTCAGGAGGCCTGGGGCAAAGCAATTTTGGGGGCCCCTTCCATGAAAAAAAATTGCAATGCTATAGAATACTATATTCTTGTGGGGGCCCCTGTGGGGCCCGGGGCTGGGGCAAATTGCCCCATTTGCCCCTCCCCCCCGGGCAGCCCTGGTTGCATACTGTGTGGGATGCCTCCCCCTTCTCAGAATTAGGGATTCACAGGAGTTAGAGATGCAAAGAAGCTATTAGGTCTCCAGGTCCATCTCATTGACTTTTAATTTTTCTATATTCCTGCTTATTATAGGATGAACTGTCAGCAAAACCAATTGCTAAGGTTGTTTAACGCTTTCCATTATAAGCTCCTGTTTTCAAATGCTTATCATTTTTCTAGACTTTAATAATTTGGGTTCAAATTTTCCATGCTGAGTCATTGCTTCAGGCTGAATATTTTGGAAAGCATCAGCCGGAGCAGTTCAGGATTTCCAAGAACAAGGTTAGGGAAATATAGGTTGTCTTGCCAATGTTTATATCTTTGGTTTTTCCATAACTTCCCTCAGATTAATATCTAAGTGCCAGTGGACAGATAACTATACACAGTTTTATTCTTTTCATCTGTCTATCTGTTATATACAAAAATGCAGTACATTAAAATTGCATTAAAAGAACATTAAGGTTGCAAAATCAGGAATTATGCCAAATTATAGTTACAAATATTTAAGGGAAACCTAAGCCAGGAATAGGACCCAGCTTCACGGCCACCCAGAGGATTCTGGGGGCCTGGGGTCTTCGGCAGCAGGGGGCCCCCACTTCGGCAGTAATTCAGCGGCGGGGGGGAAGTGCCCCAAAGACCCTGCTGCCAAATTAGCACCGAAGTGGCACCCGCAGCCAAAGTGCAGCCCGGTCTTCTGCGGTAATTCGGCAGCGGGGGGTCCCTGCTGTGGGTCTTCGGGACCCTTCGGTGGTGGGTCCCGGAACGGAAGAACCCCCTGCCGCTGAATTACCACCGAAGTCCGGGCTGCACTTCAGTGGCGGGTCCCGCTTCAGCAGTAATTCGGCGGCAGGGGGTCCTTCCACCCCGGATCGGAAGGACCCCCCACTGCTGAAGACCCGGAGTGGAATAAGCTCCGGGGACCCAGGCCCCGTGAGCATTTTCCGGGGCCTCCGGAGTGAGTGAAGGACACTGCACCAGGGGCCCTGAAAAACTCTCCTGGGAGCCCCTGTGGGGCCTGGGGCCTGAGGCAAATTGCCCCACTTGCCCCCCACTCTGGGCAGCCCTCCCTAGCTCATTTGGGTCCCCATCCAGTGTCTTAACCCCAAGAAAACAAACTTCTCTTACAACCCTCTGCTTTAATCACTGTCCACAGTGTACACTGAACGAGGCAGGGATCCTCTAGAGCAAACTGAATTGTAACGCATTATAATTCAGCCTTCTTGTGCATACGCATTAAGATTTCACAGGCAACCTTAATACTGGTATTTCCTGATTTTCAAGTGCTTGACTGCAACCTTAAAGTTGAACACAGGTTTTTTTTAAATGGAATTTCCTAGGATTTTTAAGATAGAAAACTGAAAAATCAGAAATTCCAGTATGTCACCATATTCAAAATCCAGCATGTCACCAGGCATAGCCTGGATCCAGGACCTTTATAACTAGAGCACAGACCTCTACTACTTGCGCTAAAGAGAAACTGTTAGCAGCATCAGGCTGTTATCCTCTGTGGAGCAGCTATCAGAGGATGATGCAACATACACTTATTTAATGGCTCACACAACTAATTGCTAGGGAGCAATAGGATGGTGGGAATTCAGATTCCTGGTCCTAGAGAGGAGAATGGTCTAGTTGTTCCAAATAGCACAGAGATTTGGAACATTTAGTTTGAAAGGTTGGGTGACTAAAGAGATGAGACTTGATTTTGCCATCAGGAATGGTAACATGCAAAAGCCAGCAGGAGAATACTTCAATCTCCCTGGACATTCTATAACAGATGTAAAAGTAGCCATTCTTCAACAAAAAAACTTCAGAAACAGACTTCAAAAGTAACTGCAGAGCTACACTTCATTTGCAAATTTAACACCATTAATTTGGGCTTGAATAGGGACTGGGAGTGGCTGGCTTGCTACAAAAGCAACTTTCCCTCTCTTGGTATTGACACCTCCTCATCAACTATTGGGTGTGGATCACATCCATCCTGATTGAACTGGTCCTGTCAACACTAGTTCTCCGCTTGTGAGGAAACTTCCTCCTCTTCAGTACAATAATGCCTGCATCTGTAATTTTCACTCCATGCATCTTAAGAACTAGATTTTTTACCCACAAAAGCTTATGCCAAAATAAATCTGTTAGTCTTTAAGGTGCCACTGGACTCCTTGTTGTTTTTGTGGATACAAAAGCAGGAAAGAATCCTGTGACACCTTATAGACTAACAGACGTTTTGGAGCATGAGCTTTTGTGGGTGAATACCCACTTCGTCGGATGCAGACTAACATGGCTACTGCTCTGATAGCGATAGGGTATATTGCACAAGATCACTTCTGATAGAAGTGGAATCTCTTAGCTATCCACTTGGAAGAATGATCCCTGCCTGTTTCCTAAGGCAGGGAATAAGACCTGGCTCTATACTAAGTGCTCTATCATAAAACTGTAGATTATTAGGGTTGGAAGGGACCTCAGGAGATCATCTAGTCCAACCCCCTTCTCAAAGCAGGACCAATCCCCAAATGGCCCCCTCAAGGGTTGAATTCACAAGCCTGGGTTTAACAGGCCAATGCTCAAACCACTGAGTTATCCCTCCCCCACAAGGGTGCAGCTTTTATTAATACCAATCAGCAGCAGAGTTGAGCCTAGAACTCATAGCTCCCTCCTGCAGGGCTGCCAAGTATCACTCATCATTTAGCAGTGACACATTTGACAGTCCTGCCACTCATTCCCACAGCTCAGCCAGATTCTCACACACCCAGCTGAGCTGAGGGATGGCAACAGACATTTGCCTGAAGGCCTGCCCTTCTGCCATCACGGCTGCTGTGGTGCCCGCTAAGTAGGAACTCCAGTTCCTCCTCTCAATGAGAAACCGATGGCAGCAACAGCACAAGGTGGAGGGCCTGGTATTGCTCTCAGCCGCCCTTCACAGCCAAGTGAAGCAGGCTCTCCCCAGCAAAACCCCCCAATCATTTCACCTCTATCAGCAGCTACCCAAAGAGGCCCCTGTCCTCCACAAACCTAAGCACCCACTGTCCCCCCCCCACCCCAAGGCCCTTAGCACCCACTGGTCCCTGAAGCACCCTCACTCTCAATATCCTCTGCCCCCCAGCAACCACTGCCCAACTGCAGCTCCCTGATCACCAATAGCATCTATTCCCCAGCACCCACTGCCCCCCACATCCCCTTAATCTCCAGCAGCCTCTTCCTCTCACTCCTCTGCCAGCCCAACACCACTGCCTCCCGCAAGCTCTTAATCAGCAGCAGTCCATTACCATCCCTCAGCAAGCCTAGATCTCATTATTTCCTGCACACCTCCCAATCCTCACACAGACTCTACCCCTCACCAGGCCCAGTACCCATCCCCGCCCACAGATCCTCCTAACCACCACAGGGCCTACTCCCAACACCCTCTGCCTCCCTGCATGCCCCTAACTACTAACAGCCTCAACAGCACCAGCCCCAGCACCCACTGCCCCTCCTGCAACCTCCCAACCCCCAGCAGCCTCTACCCTCTGCCCACCCAAGCAGGTTCAGAACCCACTACAGTCCCCTAGTTCCCAGCAGTCTCCATTCCCGCCAGGCCCAATATTCCTCCCTCCCACATCTCCCCAACCACTGACAGCCTCTACCCCTTGCCAGCCCCAGCACCCACCATCCCCATGCAGTCCCCGTGCTCACAGCAGCCTCTACCCCTTACCAGGTTCAGCACCCACTATGCACTGTAGCCTCCCATCCCCCTAACTCCAACAGCCTCTACCCCCACCAGCTCCAGCAACCACTGCCCCGCACATCCTCCTAACCACTGACAGTCTCACCCCAGCAGCCACTGCCCCCCACATCCCTCAACCACTGACAGCCTCACCCCCAGCATTCACTGCCCCCCACAACCCACTAACTCCCAGCAGCCTCTACCTCCCCCTCCCACCTGACCCCTGCAGCTCTTTAATTCCCAGGTACCTTAGAGTTCACTACACCCTGGCAGCCTTCTAATCTCCAGCAGCCCCAGCACTCAGAGACCCCTGCAGCTCCCTAAGCCCCGTCAGCCTCTAACCTCGGTACCCACTGCCCCTGGCAGTTCCCCTAACTTCCAGAAGCTTCTAATCTTGCCCCCACATCAAACCCAGCATCCACTGCTCCGTCAGAAGCTCTCAAATCCCCAGCTGGCCTAGTGTGCTCCACTCTCCAGACAGCTCCTGGCTTCTCAAGTTCCCTAGGCTCAAGTGCCCAAGAGCCCCAGCACTTCCTGCCTCCCTAGAAGTTCTGTTTCCCAAAAGGTCCTTATGCACAATGGTACCAACAACTGTAGCAGGCACTCATTCAGCTACTCCCCAGTCACCTATGAGCACCCTAAAAGCACTGCCAAGTTTTGTGCAGGTCCATGTCGTACCCTTCCTATTGCTCGGAGCAGGATGTGTTAACCCTAATCTTAAATACACCTCTACCCCATTATCACACGGTCCTCAGGAGACAACAAATCTCACCACTTTATAGGTGAGACCACATTACATCGAACCTGCTTTGGCTCCCCCTGTTCCTTGTTCCCAGACCACCCCTTCCAGAGACTCCTGTCCCTAATTACCCCCAGGACCCCACCCCCTACCCAACCCCCCGGTCCCTGTCCCCTGACTGCTCCGACCCCTATCCACTCACCTGCAACAGGAAGCTGAGCAACGCAGCCCCAGCCCACTCCACTATCCTTGTCCCAGCCCCAGCCGTGTCACTGGAGGGGGTTAGGGAAAGGTCCTGCACTAACCTTCCCACCGCCAGTGAGTGCAGGGAGGTTGGGGGAAACGACGCTCTCTGCACTCACCGGTGATGGGAAGCGGATCGATGAAGCCGCAGCCTCAGTCCCAGCCCCAGCCGTGTCACTGGTGGGGAGGTTGGGGAAAGGTCCTGCACTCACCTGCAGCGGGAAGCGGAGCATCGTGGCTGGGAGCTGGCAGAGTGGAGTGGGCTGGGGCTGGGCTGCTTCACTTCCCAGCACCAGTGAGTGCGGGGAGATTGGGGAAAGGACGCACTCTGCACTCACCGGTGGTGGGAAGCAGAGCGATGCAGCCGCAGCCCCAGCCCCAGCCCCAGTCCCAGCCCCAGCTGTGTTGCTGGGGGGGAGGCTGGGGAAAGGTCCTGCACTCACTGCGTCGGGAAGCGGAGCGCTGCGGCTTGGAGCTGGTGGAGTCAAGTGGGCTGGGGCTGGGACGATCCACTTCGCTGCTGCCAGTGAATGTGGGGGGGATCCCTTCCCTCAAGCCCCCTCCCTCAGCGACACAGCTGGGGCTGGGGCGAGGGAAGTGGAGTGGGCTGCTCCTGCCCCCCTCAAACCTCCTGAGCCACTCTGGGACTGTGGGGCCCCAAAATTGCCCCCCACAGCTCCTGCCTCCTAGACCCTGGTGGGGGGAAGCCCCTGACTGCCCCCAAGACCCACTGCCCCTTAGCCAACCCCTTGGCCCTGGCCCGGTACCCTTAACATGCTGCTCAGAGCTGCGTGTTAGAGCTTTACTAAGTTGTATGCGAACCCATGTTATATCGGGTTGCCTTATATCAGGGTAGAGGTGTTTTATGAAAACTTTTGCAAATAGTTCATTACATAATTTGCATAATGTCACACATGGCTTTCTCCCCACACTCTTTCCCCTAGGCTAAAAGGGCAGCTGCTGTTGCTGCTGCATCTTACTTGCAGCTCAAGCTACGTGAGCTCAGGGAGCATGCTCAGCATAGATAAAGGTCAATGGTGTTTGCAGCCTGAAATGAGATTGGCATGTACCTCTGTAGAAAGAAGCAAGCTCATAGCAGATAGAATGCATGGAGATCTTTGCTGCCAACCCTTAACAAACTGCTACTGAGCATGTGAAAACGGTAATTTTCATGGGTTTATAACTTGGCTAAATCTGGGTGATTTTTAAATGAGGGACAGCAAAAGGCACCTCCATGATCCCAAGGCTACCCTCCAACCATATTTCAGGTACTTGCTCCAAAGCATGAAGGTGCTAGAGTTTCTCCAAGTAATGGTTTGTTTTCTTCTGTTTTTTTACATGAGCAAAACAATTTAACATGAACAAAACCAATTTTTCCCCTAACTCAAATCTTGGATACAGCTAAACCATTTTTATTGACATTTAAAAAAAATGTCTTTTTAAAAAATCAAACTGAAGCAGAAACCTACTATGGACAATATCATCCCAATTGTCTGAAGTTCTGCAAAGTTATATTTAATTGAAAACTGAACATTAATGGAAAGTATGAGGGAACCTTAATAATAGGCATCCTTCCAGTTCTTCCTATAAGGTACTTTATTCTGTTGTGGATCTTTCCTCCCAAATCAGTACTTTAAGCTTCTAATAAATTTTGTAGCTCTTCTCTACACTCCCTCCAATTTATTAATATCTCCTGGTCTAAACATGGCTTTTTCAAAATATTGGCTACTTTTCACCCTATATAGAATAGGGAGGACAGGACAAAACTAAGCAAGTCTAGACAGTATTTGGTCCTGTCATGAGGGCAGGGGACTGGACTTGATGACCTCTTGAGGTCCCTTCCAGTCCTAGAGTCTATGAATCTGTTAAGTGCACACTACTCCTTGATTAGAATTAGAATTTTCACAGCACAGTCTCTTAAGCAAACAAAGGCAAATTTACTGGAAAAGGTAATTTATTCCAAATTAAAATATTTAGCTGTTTATGTCAAGACCTTCAAGGTAGAACTGTGCATAAAAGCCAGCACTTACATAGGGCTGCTAGGCAAAAAGCCATGACCTTTCCTGCAAAGCCAGCACTAAAAAATAAGGAAGATGGAAAGCCATCAAGAACGTCAGTGGCTTCTGACCCACTGAAGGGAAATGAGTTAGTGTCATGTTAGTAAACTATGTGATTTTAGAGGGCAGCTTCTGTTCCCTTCTTAAATTGCCCAGCTAGGGTGATGCTGTGATTCATTGTTCAACATGGAATGCATTTGCAGGGCTGGGGCAATTTGCCCCAGGCCCTGCAGGGGCCCCCACGAGAATATAGTATTCTATAGTATTGCAACTTTTTTTTATGGAAGGGGCCCCCGAAATTGCTTTGCCCAAGGCCCCCTGAATCCTCTGGGCGGCCCTGTGCATTTGATGTGCAATAAATTTACTCTGACTTTGAAAAAAATAAAATGCATTTGCAAAATCAGAGTAGCGTTCAACTATAATTCTTCATTGCCCAGAGTAAAGCCCTCTAGCTGGTTTTCCAGCAAAAGTTTCATAGAAGTGTCTATTATTTGGGACTGTCTGTTTTGGTCATAGGAGTGTATGCTGGCTTGTAAATTTCCCCTCTCACATATCTGTCAGCACTGAGAATTGGAAGCCACCACAATGTCCAGATCCCAAATTTAAAATATGACTCTGAAAGCATCATAATTTTGCAGCTCTGGTATATGACAAAGAAACCAATCAACAAAGAACCTTCCCTCCCAGTTCTCTCTCACCCGTTTCCTTCCCACGCACCTGCTAGCGTGTGATTAACCTGTAGTGATTAAAACAAACTTGTATTGCAATTTGGCTATATCACACACAGTGAAATCTCTAACAGAGAAATAGAGTTTGGAGATGAAAAACATACTGCACACAAAAGCCATGGAACACGCTGTATCAAAGGTATTGTTAGAAAAGAATGCTCAGGAGTAAATAGCACTGCCAGGTAGTTCTATCGGGTTGCATATAACTATGTTCAGCTGCTTTCCTGTTGCTCTCCCTACTTCTGGGGCTTTGACTTGATTCCCCTCACACCTGCCTTGATATTTGCTGCTGCTCTCACCTCCACTTGGTACCCACGGGCTCCTCTGCAAATCCTTATGCACTGCATCTCCTGATAACCTGCTTTCCCTCACTGCTTTCCATCCACTTTGTCTCCCACCCTCCCCATCCCCCCAGTCTTTCTAGCATTCCCATCTACTGTCTCCTGCCCTCCTACCACCCAACAACCAGCACTGTTACACAAGAAACTTTCAAAGCTGCATTTTAAAAAATCGTTATTAGGCGTTTTAACTGAGTCTAATTGTACCTAGTCCTGGTGTGTGCTTCAGTGGGCAGAGCACAAGAAGCCTCCCCTTTTGCACTCTCATGGAAGGGCCAGGTATAGCTGGGGTCCCTGAATTCTCTTAGGTGCAGGCACTTCCTCCTAGGGCACTAGCTAACCCACAGGAGATGTGCAGAGGCATGGGGGAGGCCTTTGGACAATGCATAATGAATCTCCAGCAGGAAATATGCCTCCCCAAGGTGCAGTGCCACCTGTAGCCTCCTCCCTGGGGTGATGCTGCTCCATACTGCCCTCAACACAGACCTGCTTTGTACTAGTGCTATCTGGGAATCAGCAAGTCACAGTGCCATAGAAAAGGATTTTCAAAAGCCAGTTTAAAAAGCAGCAATTTTTGTAAAATGATCATTAAAAGGAACAGTTGTGACTTTTCAGCTATTGATCAAAACCTTGCTACAGAAGGAACTTGCGTTACGTCCATGCTGCTAGGGTTAACATCCTCACCCCTAATCTAGCCCCATTACAATGGTAAAGGGACTTTAAAAGCCCCACCATCAGCTGGGGCAGGAATCCCCTGGTGCAGGCACTGTGGAAAACAGCCATAAGCCTGCCTTCAGAAGACCTCCCCAACGACTGGTGTAAGGGGTGTGCTGAAAGTGGGGCATGAGAGCAAGAAGGGCATGTCAGAGGCAGGACTGCAGCACACAGCACTGTAGCCCATAAGTAGGGCCTTGAAAAATACGTCACAGACCAGGAAATCTGGTCTTCCCTGGGAAATCTGTTTTTGTGTGTACTTTTACTCTATACTATACAGATGTCACAGGGGAGACCAGCGTTCCTCAAACTGGGGGTCCCAAACTAAAAAAGAATGTAATGGGGGGATCACAAAGTTATTGTAGGGGATCTCAGTATTGCCACCCTTACTTCTACGCTGCTGCTTTCAGAGCTGGGTGCCCAGAGAGTGGCAGCTGCTGACTGAGAGCCCAACTCTGCGGGCAGCAGCGCAGAAGGGTGGCAATAACACACCATGCCATCCTTACATCTGCACTGCTGCTGGCAATGGCACTGCCTTCAGGGCTGGGCTCCTGGGCAGCAGCTGCCGCTCTCCAGCCACCCAGCTTTGAAGGCAGTGCTGCTGCCAGCAGCAGCGCAGAAGTAAAGGTGGCAATATCGCAACCCCCCTATAATAACCTTGCAAGACCCCCAAAATTCCTTTCGGGGCCAGGACCCCTACAGTTACAACATCATAAAATTTCAGATTTAAATATCTGAAATCATGAAATGTACTATTTTTTAAATCCTATGACCATGAAATTGACCAAAATGAACCATGAATTTGGTAGGGCCCTACCCACAAGGCAGCCTGGGGAAGCTGAAGCAATTAGAAAGGCCTACAGCACTGTCTACATTATACTGGGGCTCTCCAGCCCCCAGTGCAGCCCAGGATTGTCAGGGTGCAAAGATTCATAGATTCTAGGACTGGAAGGGACCTCGAGAGGTCATCGAGTCCAGTCACCTGTGACTTAAAGTCACTTTATCCCTCCCCATCTCCCTCTGGCTGCAAGTAATCTCACCCTAGGTGTCCAAAAGACCTCTGAACAATGATAGAAGGCCTTCATTTTTAGTCCTGGAAAGAAACTATATTAAATTAGAGTTAATGCTGAGTAAACGCCAGCGATCTCAGGCTATGTCTACACTACCACTTTTGTCATTGTAATCTGTGTCGCTCAGGGGTGTGAAAAAAAAACACTTACCTCTGAGGGACATAAGTTACACCAACAGATGCGCCAGTGTGGACAGTGCTATGCTAGTGGGAGATGCTCTCCTGCCAATATAGCTACCACCGATCATTGGGGTGGTTTGAGTATGTCAACAGGAAAGCTCTCTCTCGTTAGCACAGAGGGGCTACACAGGAGATCTTACAGTGGCGCAGTTGCATTGGTACAGCTGTGCTGCTGTAAGAACTCTAGTGTAGACATGGCCTAACAATGCAAAGATGTTGTCCCTATCCCAAAACCAAGTGTTTCTAACCCAGGAAATTCAAAATGAAGTTTAATCATAAAAGAAATCCAAAATTATTAACGTTATGGAAACGTAAGGTGAAGGCACTCAGATAACATTAACTTTGCCCTCCAATGATGCCACACAATAGCCAGATTATTATGATTAGCAGAATACTGTTTGTGGTCCCAGATTAAATGAAATCGATTTTTAAAAGCATATTAGATTCCCTGCCCCCCATCATGTCACTAACAGCTCAAAAGGTGGACTCTTCCAAAATGTATCTATGACTGAAAAGAAGGGGTTGGAAGAGAAAGCTGTACACAACCTTCATTAGAATGGTCACAACTACTCCCTCTATAGTAGACCATCCTGTGACTCTATGATGAGGCAGATGAGACATGAGATAGCTAGAGATCAATATGCATGCTGGATTTTAACAGTCTTTAAATAATCTCATTCCAGATTTCCCAGGCTGGCTACTCACAGCAAGCATAGATATTAAAACTGTAGGCTGAATGAAAAAAAAAAACAAGGCATATTGAACACCACTCGTTTAGACATATGCTTTACATCAATATGCAGAAAAATGCTTAAATATGCTGGCTAGGGCTGGAAATGTTGTTTTCTGACATATTTCACACAATGAAACTGAAAGCAAAAGCTTTAGAAGGATCAAGTGCATTTATGATTACAGACAGTGAGTGAAACCTGGAAAACCCACCCAGCTCATACTATTAAAAAAAAAGAAAAGAAAGAAAATGTTCAGACTTGTAATCTAAAAGAATTGGAGACAGAAAACAAAGACTATGAATAAAAGGTCAATTTTTGTTATAGAAGAAGGTTAGCAGCAGGGTACCCTACAACAGGTAGTGTTTAATATATTTATTAACAATAGGGAAAATGGGGAGAGCAGTGGGTGACAGAATTTGCAGATGATAAAATTATTTCGGTAAATCAAATCCAGAGAAGGAACATCAGTGGGACGTAACCAAGCTAGGTGAATGGGAAACATGGTGAAAGATGGAATTCAATGTTGATCAATGCAAAATAATATATATATATTTTTGGAGGAGAAGTACTCTTATGCCATATCAGGTTCTAAAATAACAAATAGCTCAGGAAAGGGAATTGGTCATCACTGTGGCCAGCTCAGTGAAAAACTTTGTGATCAATGTGAAGCTGAAAAAAGTTGCCATCTCTAGTCAATATCATATGGATTTTTTTTAAAGTTAACACTTTTCCAGACATTTGGTTTATATACAGTTTAGTGCCAGAGGAAAGTAAAAATACTGCCATGCAAAAAGCCCTATAGCTAGCCTTGAGGAAAAGCAAGATCCCTAGAAAATTCTCTCCTTACTCACAAAAAGAGATGTCAGCTATAGCACAAAACAGGACTAATACCCCTTTAACATAACAGATTTCCTATAGTTACCTGGCCAAAAGTGACTAATGATTTCAGGTATTTCAATATTTGGGTGCCGAACGTGGGACACCGTATGCTCAGCACTTTCTGAAAAGCAGGCCCAAGACTTCTCCAACTGGGTATCTAAGAACTAAGGTATCCAAAATCATTAGTCACTTTTAAAGCTTTTGGTCTCTAGGGGCCAGCTTTTCAAGTGCTCAGCACCCGCAATTGGGGCCAGATTTACAAAGAGCTCAGCTCCCTATTTAAGTACATAAATAAAAACCAGATTTTCTGAAGTATTCAGTATCCAGCACCCTATTGTTACTTATATACATTGCTACTTCTTGATTCTTCCTCTTCCATTAGAAGGCCATTCCACCCATTTCACATTATTTCTGAAGAGAGAATAAAATAAAAGACCTCAAACCTTAAATTTGTTTTATGTTTTTACATATTGGATCTCTAAGTTGAAATCCATGTCCTTTAGTTCTTGTTCATCCAATAGCGTCAAACAAATCAACAAGTTTAATATTATAATAATCCATGCTTTAAATACTTCAAGTCACCTTTTCTTTGTCATTTTGGAAGACTAAACAATCCCTGTTTTTTAATCTCACCTCATATCTAAGAATTTCCAACTGCATTTATCATCTTTCTTGCTTGATGCTACTCCCTCTCCAAGTTAACTACAAAGATGACTGAAATTAGATATTGTACTCCAAGTTAGCAAAGAGTCCTGTGGCACCTTACAGACTAACAGACGTATTGGAGCATGAGCTTTCGTGGGTAAATACATCTCCAATGAAGTGGGTATTCACCCACGAAAGCTCATGCTCCAATACGTCTGTTAGTCTATAAGGTGCCACAGACTCTTTGCTGCTTTCACAGATCCAGACTAACACAGCTACCCCTCTGATACGTTACTCCAAGTTAGGCTAACTAGTGCTTTTAAAAGCAATAGCACAAAATTCCAGGCCTTACATAATATATCCACTCAGCACTATCTGTTAGCCTCCTTTACTGTTCCTGTACGGAGTGCGAATCATCAAACCATACCAATGTAGGGTTTCAAGAGACCTTGAGATGCCACCGAGGCTGAGACAGGACCAAGTAAACCTAGATGATCCCTGCTAGGGGTTTGTCCAACCCATTCTTAAAAAACCTCCAATGAAGGGGATTCCATAACTTCCTTTGGAAGCCTATTCTAGAGCTTAACTACCCTTACAGTTAGAAAGGTTTTCTTAATATCTAACCTAAATCTCCCTTACTGCAGATCAAGCTCATTGCTTCTTGTCCTACCATCAGTTAACATGGAGAACAACTGATCACAGTCCTCTCTATAACAGTCCTTAACATATTTGAAGATCGAGAGTGAAGCTGATAACATTTTTCTTTTCTCAAGATCAAACATGCCCAGTTTTTTTTAACCCTTCCTCATAGGCCAGGTTTTCTAAACTTCTTATTGTTTTTGTTGCTGGACTCTCTCAATTTATCCACATCTTTCCTAAAGTCTGATGCCTGGAACTGGACACAGTACTCCAGCTGAGGCCTCACCAGTGCTGAGCAGAGTGGACGTCTACGTTCCATGTCTCATATACAACACTCCTGTTGATATACCACAAAATATTATCCTTTTTTGATTAATGTTGTGGCTCCTATTCTGATAGCTGTAGCTATCTTCTCCAGCATCTCCGGAAACACTTAATCATTCTCATCCTGAAGTCAGTAAATGTTTGTATAAAGACACTTGGCTCTTTGCCCCTCATTACTTTTCAAGACTGACTCAACACTTCCTCCCATTTGTTTAAATGATTTCTGTCCGCCACTTGTAATTGAATATTACTACCTCACACTGTCTTCACTTTCCATCATTATGAAAGCACGTTAAAACCTTTAATTGGTATTACTATTTTTTTACTATGTATACAGCACAGCCAAACTCTAACCCAGTCAAATCCAACACCCCATCAAGGCTGTTATTCATATAATAGGTAACATTTCCCCTGACCAAAAGAGGTATTTCCCCATCACATTAATTATATAGCAAGTTATATTTGTACAGAGACAATTTCAATGTATGTCATTCCTGACTTTTATACACAGTGAGCCAGATTCTCATCCCTTCTCCATCCTATGTGTTTATCCAAGGGTTTTATCTGGCTATCCATTACTGAAGAACCTGAGGACCTCACAGGCTTTAATGTATTTATCCTTATAATATCTCTGAGAGATAGGGAAGTATTATCCCTCATTTTGCAGATGGAGAACTGATAGAGCCCTGGGCGGATACAATTTTATATCTGCAGATGCAGATATTTGTGCATATAAATCGATATCCGCAGAGCTGAAGGGCTCCCCCGGGAACTGCAGTGACAAAAGCAGCAGCACCACATCGGGCCACCACTCCCAGGAGCCAGCGCCCCATGCTGGCAGCTTCTCCAGCATGGTTGTACCATCTCCAGCCTTTCCCACTGGGGCGGGCACCAGGCTCACCAGCAGCCATCTCCAATGATGCTAGTGTGTTCAAGCAGCGTGCATGCTCCCAGACAGGAGTCCCTTCCACGCAGCAGTCTGTGTCGTCTGTCTGGGGGCATGCAAGCTGCTTGAACACATGAGCACGATCTGGGACAGCTGTCGGTGAGCCTGATGCCCACCCCAGTGGGCCAGAGGAGCTGCTGACTCCTGGGAGCAGCGGCCTGATGTGCTGCTCCTTTCGCTGCTGTGGTTCCCGGTAGAGCCCTGCAGTTCCGTGAATACTGATTTGCATCCGTGTATATAAATTTGTATCTGCACAGGGCTCTAAGAAGTGAGACACAAACACAGTAACGGCCATATTTTTAAAGGTGTTTAGGTGCTGAAAGATGGATCTTTCTGCATTTTTAGACATCCAAACTCCTCGAAAATTCTAGTCCTAAGAGTTCTTCCAGCAGCTAACAGAAGTTACTACATCACAGGCCCTGGTTCTCATGGGAGACTTCAATCACCCTGATATCTGCTGGGAGAGCAATACAGTGGTGCAGAGACAATCCAAGAAGTTTTTGGAAAGTGTAGGGGACAATTTCCTGGTGCAAGTGCTAGAGGAACCAGCTAGGGGCAGAGTTCTTCTTGACCCGCTGCTCACAAACAGGGAAGAATTAGTAGGTGAAGCAAAAGTGGATGGGAATCTGGGAGGCAGTGACCATCAGATGGTCAAGTTCAGGATCCTGACACAAGGAAGAATGGAGAGCAGCTGAATACGGACCCTGGACTTCAGAAAAGCAGGCTTTGACTCCCACGGGGAACTGATGGGCAGGATCCCCTGGGAGAATAATAGGAGAGGGAAAGGAGTTCAGGAGAGCTGACTGTATTTTAAAGAATCCTTATTGAGGTTGCAGGAACAAACCATCCTGATGTGTTAGAAACAATAGTAAATATGGCAAGTGACCAGCTTGGCTTAACAGTGAAATCTTTGCTGATCTTAAACACTAAAAAGAAGCTTACAAGAAGTGGAAGATTCATAAATGACCAGGGAGGAGTATAAAAATATTGCTAGGCATGCAAGAGTGAAATCAGGAAGGCCAAATCACACTTGGATTTGCAGCTAGCAAGAGATGTTAAGAGTAACCAGAAGGGTTTCTTCAGGTATCTTAGCAACAAGAAGAAAGTCAAGGAAAGTGTGAGCCCCTTACTGAATGAGGGAGGCAACCTAGTGATAGAGGATGTGGAAAAAGCTAATGTACTCAATGCTTTTTTTGCCTCCGTCTTCATGAACAAGGTCAGCTCCCAGACTACTGCACTGGGCAGCACAGCATGGGGAGGAGGTGACCAGCCCTCTATGGAGAAAGAAGTGTTCATGACTTATTTAGGAAGCTGGATAACACCACCCTAGGCCAGCTGCACAGCATCTGAGGGTTGCTAAAGGATGTTGGCGATGTGATGTGTTAGATGCAATTGGAAACTCGATGGGTGATAGGGCGAAGTCGCGGTGATGACTGAAAAAGTCTAATGTAGTGCCATTCTTAAAAAAGGAAGAGAGCATCCGAGGAACTACAGTCCATTGGTCTCATTCATCCCTGGACAAATCCAGGAACAGGGCCCCAAGGAGATCAATTCTGAAGCACTTTAAGAGGAACTGACGTCAGAACCGTCAGCATGATTCACCAATGCAAGTCAGTACTGACTAACCTAATGGCCTTCTATGATGACAACTGCTCTGTTATGAAGGGAGAAGTAGTGGACGCTGCTATTCGTTTTTTAGCAAAGCTTTTGATATGTCTCGCACAGTATTCTTGCCAGCAAGTTAAGAGTATGGGGATCGAATGGACTATTGAGATTGGATAGAAAACGTGGCATACAGTCGTCGGCTCATGATGGGTATGATCAAATGGCTCCATGTCTAGCTGGCAGCCGGTAGTCACCAAGAGTGCCAAGGAGTTCCTGGCCCGGTTTTGTTCAATATCATTAATATCTGGAGTGGCTGACTGCACACTCAGCAGTTGCAATGTACACTAAATGAGGATGGGTGGTAGCATACGCTGGGGAGGAGTGATTACAGAGATCTAACCATAGAGATTTGGTGCCCAAATAAATCTGATGAGTTCAGCTAAGTACAGAGTTGCAGATCCGTCACTAGTGGAAGATCCCATTCACGCTAGAACTAGGGACCCAAGAATGGTAGCAGCAGTTCTTGCAGAAAAGGAACCAAGGTTCCAGTGGACGAGAGCTGGAGATGCGCAACAGTTTGCCCTTGTTGTCAAGAAGTTAACGCTTTTGGGCTCTATAAAATAGGGCATTGCCAGCAGATCGAGGAACGTGATCGTTCCCCTCTATTCAAATTGGTGGGGCCTCACCTGGCAGTCTGGTCCAGTGTTCTGGCCCCACTTGACAGAATGGAGTGGAAAAATTGGAAAGAGTACTTGGAGGAAACCAAATAATGATTAGGGGCTGAGCATATGATTCTGAGAGAGGGCTGGAGGGAACCGGGATTGTTTATTCTGTAGAGAGAGAAGAATATGGGTTTGATGCTGCTTCAACTACGACAGATGATGGATCTGACTGTTTGTCAGTGGTCCAGTTGACAGACAAGGAGCACATGTCTCACGTTGCAGATGGGCAGGTTTAGGTTGGCTATTAGAAAAACTTCTTCATAGGGGGTGGAAGCACTGTTAAGGTTACCTACGGAAGTGTGGATCTTCCTTCCTTAGAGGTTTTTAAGGTCAGGCTTGACAAAGCCTTGGCTGGGATGACTTAGCTGGGGATTGGTCCTGCTTTGAGCAGGGGGTTGGTCTAGATGACCTCTTGAGGTCCCTTCCAACCCTGATATTCTATGATTCTGTGATTTACCCCAGGTCACACAAGGAGTCTGTGGTGGAACAGAGAATTGAACTCAAATCTCCTGAATTGCAGGCTAGTGTCCTAACCACTAGGGTGCCCTTCCTCTCAAAATAACCACTAGAGTGTCCTTTCTCTCAAAATAAATAAAGTAACAAAATACTCACAGATTTCACCTTTCATACATTAGCCATGAGTCACATCTGTCATGCTGCTATTATTTACCTTTCCTCAGCAGCATCATTAAATTATTTAGGGCTTGAACCAATGCTCACTGAAATTGATGAGAATCTTCTATTGACTTCCATGGGCTTTGGATCAGGCCTTTTGCCAATAGCAGAGTCATTCATTCTGACTATGAAGTTTATTTACATGAAAGGCAATTTTTAAAATTTTAATACAGGAGTTGTGTTAACATATTTTTACTTGTAATTCAAAGAAAAGCAACCTGTAGATTGTTTAGAAATGCTCTGACATAGAAAGCAAACCTTCTGGTAATGAGATCACAGCACCAGATAATGCAATACTGCCAACTCCATATAGGGAGTTAAATCTCCCCAAATCATGAGATTTTTAACATTAATAAATGGTTAGGTTCATTTTATTTGCCTTTTGGTTTTTGAGTCTTTAGGGGTCACATTTTCAAGCTTTTGCCACTAACTATGAGAGCTAGAAACTTAGATTAAAAAAAAGGGGGGGAAAAAGGGTGAAAAAGGTGAGAGTTTCATATAATCACCTGACTGGGGCTTTAAGAAAAATATCAAATTTTGTGAGACTCAAAAAATAAAGAAGTCTCAACAAATGGCAACACTGCAATGAGTAAAAAGAACAGGAGTACCTGTGGCACCTTGCTGATACAGACTAACATGTCTGCTACTCTGAAAACTGCAATGAGTGTTTCAGTCATTATCACATGAGTCTACAAAGTGCCAACTGGTAGCACTGCTTCCAACAATGCAGTAAAAATATGGTGGCACATCTGGACCTTCCCAAACCAAACCACTGGTCCATTCTTCTGGGAGAGGAGTTCTGTCCATTCATATTTTTGGCAGTAATTGGTTTGTACATAGGTTTTGATTATCATAATGCAAAGAGACAGATAACTAACTTAAAAGATTAAAGAGAAGAGTTTACCTGGATCATTAAGAAAATCATCCAAGGAATTCCACTTCTGAATGCCTGAATAAGATGTGCCATTGGTAGAGTTAAATTCGGTGTAGTTCCTGACACACTTATGTCTCAAATTGCCCATAAAGAGCTGGAGGCCTATAAGGGCAAAGACACTCAAGCAGAAAACGGTCAGGATCATCACATCAGCAAGTTTCTTAACAGACTGGATCAGTGCACCTACGATGGTCTTCAGTCCTAGGGAGATAAAAGCCAAGAGTTTATAGACTTAGAAGCAGGAACAAAGGTGTAGTTAATTCCTTTTGAGAGCTGAAACTCTGCACAGAAGCCACAGTGCCTAATCAAAGGGTCTATATTATATATTTGCAACCTGATGGCACAAACAGGAAGAAGTGATTAATCTGAAAACGTAGTTTGGGCCTAATATTTTGGACAAATTTCTTCCTATTTATGTTTGTTCTTCCTATTATTTTTAAATGAAAAAGCCATTAAAAACAAAGAGAAACATTTGATTGAACTAAAAGGCAAGGAGTGACACATAAAACTGATCATATATAAAATAAAACTGCATAGATGGTATGTAATATTTCAAGTGCATATTCTATGTAAGAGTAAACATATTAAAGATTTAGATAACTGATTTGTCAACAGCATGCTCAAAGTTTCAAAAGTACCTAAGTGATTAGAGCCTAAGTCCCACTGACTTTTGAAAATTTTATCACTTGTGATCACATGAAGAAGCATGTGTGTACTGCTTTATGTCTGAACACTTTATGTAATAAGGCCAAATCCTGCTTGCCTTACTCTGGCAAATAATCCCATTAACTTCAACTAGTTTGTATAAAATGAGGTGAATGTGAACCTTAGTGTGAGATCAAATATGGAGATATTTGAATGCTACATTATGTAAACAGCACCAAGGAAGATTTATTCCTTTTTAAAAGCCCTCTTATTCATCATAAATATCTAGCAGGATTTCCAGAGCAATTGCATGCCAGTAGCAGTTATGTTTTTTAATTAACATTCATTTTTAATGAATTTTCAGTTACCAGTAACTAATGCTTCTGGTCCTTAATAACACTAATATGGTAGCATTAAAAGGAATTAAATTAAAAGAAAAAAAATGCAAAAGAAAGCAGGTGACTTTTTTTTAATGGGACATATTCATAATGAGTTGACCTGCCCACTGAACATCATCCTACATATTAGGGCTTGATTCCCAGGACTTTCAACCCATAGCACTAACCAGCCATGAAAGTTGGATTAGAGCTATATGGGCAAAAATAAATAATAATAATCAAAAAATGGTTTAAAAAAAACCAAAGCAAAAAAGAAAACACACAAGGGTTTGTAAGAAAGCAAAACATTTTTTTGTTCTCTCTTCAAACTTGTTTCACAAACAAAAGGAAATTGCTGTTTCTAAAGCTGGCTGAAATCTCAGCATGGCCAATGGATCTTGCAGTACACAGATCCACAAGCATAAACAAATTACACTCCTGTGCAGGGTATAACTGTTAACATAGGCCATTAAGTGTATTAATGGAAGTGGAATGGCCATGCAGCCACTACATACTGAACTACTAGGCTGTAGGAAGGCCATGTTTCCCTACCAACCACTCTTGGATACTCTGTGCCAAGCCAGTTTGTGCCACGGTGGGACAGAAAGGGCTGCAACATTTGCCCCTCTGCACACTGGCTTAAAAAAAAAAAAAAGTTGTGTAGAACAAACACTATCCAAAAGCAGATTTTCAAAAGGGCTCAGGGCCAGATTTTCAAGTGCTCAGCTCCCACAACACAGCCGTTTTCAAAAGCGTTCCCCTTTGATTTAGGCACCTACCTAAGAGCCAGATTTTTTAGTGCTCTGAGCTCTTCTGGAAATCTGGCCACTTACTTTGGTGCCTAAATGGAAGTGAAGCTCTTCTGATAATGTTCATTTGGGGCCAGATTAACAAATCAAGAATCAATAGGTCTCCCAATGCGAGAATGTATTCTCCCTTTCTGCAGATCTATAAAATGTTTGGTTACAGCCCAAATCTGCGGGTTTTTTCAGGTAACACTCTCACACAAGTCCATGGAGCAGAGTGGGTATAAAGAAAAACAGGATCAGCCTGTTAATGGTTTTTAATTGAACAGTAACAAAACAACCAGTGAGGAAAATCAGTCGTAAGTACATTAGAGCAGCTTTTCTAATTGTTTTCTATCTAACTCACCAACATGTTTTGCTTGAGCTTTCATCACTGGCCGCTCTTTACATATACTGCCATTTGCCTTTTTGTAGTTGCTCAAACTTGGGATGTACAACTAAGAATTGGATTTTAGAGGGGAGCCCTAACTCTAGAGCTAACCCACAAAATCTAATCCTATATACTTTCCCTTCAGTAATCCATGTGAAAGTCCTGCAGGACATCCACTTTATTAATATGAATTCAAACTCAGAGTTTCCATCTGTATTACTTTAGTATAGTGATAACACTAGTTAACTTGCCAGACGCCTTGATATCTTTTGGCACATCACAAGGTATCTCACACAGAAATTTAGTGTGGTGCATATCCCACCCACTACGTGCCAATTAGAGACTTGAATCTGCAAACCCTCACTCACATGAGAAAGAAGAATGGAACTCCCGCATGAGCAAGGACAATATTAGGACCCAACCCTGAGAATACTTATTTACACAGGTAAGATTATATACAACATGAGGAAAGGTTTGCAATTTCAGGACCCACTGCTCTTAATGTTAAGGTCAATTTCCGAAACTTACTCTATCAGTTTAGTTACTAAGGTTTTAAACGGAATGATTACCCTCCAGTGTTTGTTTTATATGTTTAATTTGTACAGAGATCAGGAAACTCCATTTAGGGGGTTTTTCATTTTATTTATTCATGGGGTTTTTTTAGAACTTACACGACGATGAGCAATTTAGTGGAAAGTGCTTTAGTAATAACATTGTAAATATTGATTAAAAATAAATTACTCTTATTTCATTATTACTGGTGTATTGTACTGGGTAAAACCATAAGGGAATTTGGAATATTTCTGTCAGGATCACTGTATTTTTGTCACATCTTACAAAGTCAAGATGTGGCCAGAAAAGTAACTGTCATTCTCATGGTCACTTGGCGTGTGCATCACTATTTAAGTCACCACTAGCCAAAACACTATGTATGGGGTGGGAGGGATAGCTCAGTGGTTTGAGCATTGGCCTGCTAAACCCAGGGTTGTGAGTTCAATCCCTGAGGGGGCCATTTAGGGATCAGTCTTGCTTTGAGCGGGGGGTTGGACTAGATGATCTCTTGAGGTCCCTTCTGATCCTAATATTCTGAGGGCTGTGTCAATAGGAATTGAGGGCACTCAGAAGCTTGCTGCAGGTGCTCTGCATTTCCCTGTTTTCTTTTGTTTTTTTCTAAAAAGGTAATTGCTAGATGTATTCAAATTTAGACCACTATTAAATCTTCTATGGAACTAATCCTCCTTTGAAATAATGCCAATGAGAACACTGCAGTACAGCTTAATAGAATATACTATTTATAGAGCATTAAAGGCATTTATTTAACTCTTGCAGGTCAAGCACCAAACTCGGCAGCATGCAGCAGAAAATCTTAAGGCCTGATCCAAAACTCATTGAAGTCAGTAGTCAATTCACATTAATGGACTTTGGATCAGGTCCTTACAGACTAATTAATTAAATATTCTTCTGAATGACTAAATTCTTTCCACACTTTTATGGCCAAATCCTGTTTTTCTTTCTCACATGGGTAGAGCCACTAAGTTCAGATGCTATGGTGTACCTAGATAGAGGGAGTAAACAAGCTGGATTTGGCCCAAAACATTACTATAATAGTAGTAAAGGTTAACACATTAGAACATCACCAGAGATTAAGGAAATAATAAGTATTCAAAAGCAAATTGCAAACCATAAAAAATGCAAGCAACACGAAATAGTGAAAAACAGTCACATCCCCAAAAACCATCTATTCCTCCTATGAAATTTAATAGATTATTAGCATTATTGAGTATGTCATCCATACCAGATGTTGGCAATCACTTACTGTACATCAGACAATTTCATGCATATTCCGGGAAAAAGAAAAGAAAAGAAAAACAAAACCACCGAGTGTGACTTGCATGATGATTGCTATCACCTCGTCTGTTCTCATCTCCTGAGATATGCATAGTTGTCATTACTGTCTCTTTGAGTTACGTGTATGTAGCAAGAAAAGAACACACTCCAATGAGTGTATTACGTTATTAGTCACAGACACACACTGCAGCTAATAGGTTTTTATTACCTTGGAAAATGTATAGGACAGTCAGTGTTTCTGCAGATCATCTCTCAATGAGAAGAGTATGATTATTTTCCAGGCTCATCTTATATAAAGACATTAACATGTAACATGAGTTTGCCACCTCCACATATGATTGCTGCCCTCCAGGAGCTTCCCACTGGCTGCCTGCTTCTTGAGTGGAGTATGTTGCTACTACAAAGATGAAATTCAGCGTTATGGAGAGGGCCAAAATAAGACCTCCTGTAACATGTCTTTAAAGTGGGGCTTAAATGGGACATAAGTGGGATTTAAGTGGTGCTTAGCGTCTTTTGCTGTCACTCCACACATAGGCAAATTTCATGCATAAGGTCTGAAGGCTTGTGCTCTGAGCTCTGCCTATAAATTCAGTTCCGAATGATAACCAAAGTGTTATTTACAGTATTTAAGGACCCTATCCAATTCCCAAAGTCAATGAAAGACTCATGCTGACTTCAATGGGAGCTGGATCAGGCCCCAAAGACCTTGAACTTATTTATCTCTGACACCACTTCTCCCTCACATCTCATCATTGAAGCTGAGATGCTCCTGTTGGCAGTGTTTGTACTGCAGGCTCTGCTGTTCATCCTCTGTAGCTGAGGGCTCCTGCTAATGAAGCTTACTCCTGCTGACAGTGTACCACAGGCTGAGATTGGCCATTTTCAATGAATATGTTTAATTTATTTTATTTATTAGTTATTATCAATGACTGGAGTGATTTCTCTGCACATAAAGTGCATGATATGAAGTCCACTGCAGTTGATGGGAAGATTTCCATTGACTTCAGTGAGATTTAGGTCAGGCCCAACATGGGGCACTGATGGGTGTTACTGAGTTGCCCAGTGGGCTGGCTCAAGAATTTTAGGATTAAATTTTAAAATTAAATAGACAACGTCTAGTTGCCATGACTATAAGTGAGATTCAAAGTTCTAATTAATAAATAAAATCACCTACATTAAGGGGCTTTATTCCAAAGTGAAGCATCTGAAGTTGATGGATATATATGAAGAAATTGGAGACAAGGGATTATTTGTTAAAATGGCACTTGAATTTATTTAAGGTAGACAGATTGGGCCAGATTCTCAGCTAGTGTAAATGTAAATGGCATAATATTATTGAAATCTAATGAAAAGATGATTTAACTCAACGGATCCTTTGACTTCAGTGGGTCTACTCCAGTTAGGCACATACTTAAGGGTGTGATTTTCAATAGCACTAAGCATTAAACTAACTGCTCCCACTGAAGTCAATGGTAAAACTGGCATTGTTTCAGTAAAGCAGAGTTAAGCTAATGCTGAGTATTTCTGAAAATCAGCCCCTGAGCACTTTGCTGGGTGGAAGCCTTATATCAGCTTAGGATCTGGTCCATTATTTCAGGAAAGCAACTTCCCCAAGCTCACAAATTTTAGGTATTTCTGTAAATAAATAACCAGAAGATGCTAAAATGTGATTGGAAATCACCTCAGGTCTTTGCAAAAGAGAGTGAATTCCAGCAATCACCTTCCTTATCTGAGAAATAACAAAGGCATCAAAAATACAATGCAGCCCAAGAATGGCATTTAAGATATTACTTTTCATCATTTTTCATTTTAAAATCAACTGTCTGGTAATATTTCATCTCAGCAAAATCCTATATTATTATTAAAGACCCAAACTGAGCTCCAAAATAGACTTCTAAGAATACCTAAATATTTCTTTAAAAAGGATAACTCACCTGAAATTATCTACTAGCACGAGAGCGCTCATACATCTCTCTTTTACTAGCAATTAAATAGATGCCCAATCATTCATATCTCTCCATTTGTGTAATTTTACATGCTCAAACACAGGTAATCTTGATGGTAAAATCCAAGGGCCAAATTCCCGGCTGGAAAAACTCCATGGAGTTATGTCAGCAAAGTATTCGGCCCCTAGTATCATGATATTAAAATAGTTATAAGAAAGTTAGCTGAGTCTACATCCAGAGGACGAAAAGAGAGAACATGTGTTACTGCATATTGCACTAATAAATTATATTTGATATCTTCTTTCACCAACAAATGGCTCAATCAGGTATTTAATCATACAGACAGGTTTGGGTGTATTTTAAATAATATCTTGTACTCTCCCTCTTCTCATTACAAAATAGATTCTATGTATTGTCTGAAGTCCAAACAAGCTTCAGCTCACTTTCTGATTTCTTAAAACATCACAGAATTACCACACATAACTCAGTAAAATTGGTAGGCTGTGCTCTGAAGAGGTTCAGGATTGAAGACAAGATGGAAACTGAAAGGCATCCTGTGGAGATGACTGTCCCTCCAGGTTAGTCTTCAAATTACTGGCAAAAGAGAGAGAACTCTTTTGTTGTTAGGTTTTTTTGTTGTTTGGTTTTTTTTGCTTAGCTATTACTGCCTTATGTGATCTGTAAATCATGGAGCTCGGCTTGCAGTTAAACCATGGCTTTCCCCAGCATAAACATTTTCACAGTGAACACCCTAATTGTAAAAGATCTTAACAAAGCTTTTCTGCTTGTTTGGGTTTACCCTTCCAGGCTGACAAATAAAATACAAAACAGAAATGCTACAGGTTTTCAGAAGCCTCAGACCTCTTAAACTACTCAATAAAGGCCAGGTGTTACCACCTTTCCTCACACTGAGTATTACCTTACTTTGCAAGTAGCTCCACTGACTTTAATGACACTAAGACTGGAGTTAGGCACCACTCAGCATGCGTAAGATTTGCAGAATCTGGCTCTAATTGTACAAGGTGTGTTCTTAAAATGTGTGCATCCCAACCACAGTATTTATGCCTACATTTGAAGCTCTATGTGGCTGTTGGTTATCACAGCTGATAACATGCATGACCACACATACTTAAGCTAGGTCATTTATTTTGATTTTAGCGTCATAGTGCAAGTGTTTACAGTCTCCCGGGTTGAAAAATTTCACTACACTTAAATGAAAGTGCTTGATTTTGAGAGTCTTCTTAATTTTTCAAATATATTTAAACACGTAATTGCCAACATCTGTTCAGGATAATGATCAACAGGATCTACCATGCACGGTTTTTGCGATCTTCTCTACCTTGCCATGCAGGTTGTATATTTTAAACACTGAGGCTGAATGAGACCTGTCCATAGATTACACTTGGCAAGAATGTATTTCCATGGAGCTAGCTCTGAACTGGGCTCATCTCTGAATAAATCACTAATTTGAAACTATTATTAATCACAGTAAGTAATAACAGCTAAAAATGGGATCAAAGAGTTTTGATTAAAACAACGCTATGGAAAAAGGGGTTAATTCACTAATGGAACTGTGTCAAAACACTGACTCTCTTTGGGATTGTTTCATTGAAAATGTGAAATATCAATTGGGAGAGATCCTGTCTCCACTGAAGTCAATGCCAAAATTCCCACTGACTTCAACAGGACCAGAATTTCAGTCAAGGTTGCTATCCAATATAAACAAGACAGCACCAGAAGAATTAAGGCATCTATGTTTCCAGCCATAAAATGAGTTCAGTTTTTAGCACAAACTTTGACTTGTCTGCAAAGGCACTTGGAAGTTCTAATAAATATATTTGAGGCCATCATTTATTCTTTCATTTTTAATATAAAAATCTGAAGATGTTAATGGAACTTCGTTGCCATTTTCATATGGTTCATGAAAGAGTACTTTATGGGTATGATTAACGATGCACTGCATAGAAAAGCTTATTATACAGTAGTACTCATTTTAGTGAGCTTTGTCATTTTGGAAACAACTGTGATTCATTTTGCCCACAAAGCAGTATTGAAAAACATATGAAAAACGTCTTCTATTGACAGGTCACATTCCCTACATTCATCCATTCCCAATCAGTATCTATTATATTAAGTCATTTGTATTCACTGTATTTGCTACTGGAAATGGCATGTAGGCTTTAAATGCAGCCTGAGTGTTTAACCTGATTTTCACCTGAAATGACTGAGATTGTTTTCAGCGCCCGAAGTACTCTGAACGTTCGTAAGGCTGAGACATTGCCCAGGTCCACAAATTCAGTTATGTATCTGTAACAAGGGAAAGTCACACACAGACAATGACAAAACGCCAGCAAAAAACAACAGTCAAGGGGACAAGGAGAGACAGAGAGAGAATCACTTGTAGCTGAGCGCCAATATGCAAGGATCAGGGCTTCTTACCTGGGATTACTGAAATAGTTTTAAAAGCTCTCAATACCCTGAAAGTCCGAAGAGGTGTAACACTGACTAGTTTCACAAATTCTCCTACATACCTGTAGAATTAAATCACAGTTATTTGGAATTATACAGTAGAGCGTGCTATTGGATTGAATGAACAGGGCATTCACTTGTAAGAATGAATGCATCTGAATGAACAGTACACCCACTTTATAAGGCTGTTCTTATTTGCCATTCTTCTTGAGTATATCATATCATACAAGATGCTAAATGTTCCCTACATCATAAATCTTAAGAATCAGGCACAGCTTTCTTTAAAACTATACGTAGGAGTTGGTTTTAACAGTGCTCAGCAGTGCATATTGTACACATTATACCATCATGTTTCAGATTTAACCGCCTCAGGAATTACTGAAAACTTTAAAAAAACCCAGGAAAATAAATTTCCTATTGTAGTTTTAAAAATTAAGTCTACAATATTCCCTGTAATACTGACATAACAGATTAAATCAATCACATATAATACAAGACAAAATATCAACATAAATAATTCCAGGGGATTATTTCTCATATATTGCTTTGGTACATTGCACAACTGATATGAGCCCTGAGAGACGAAGAGAAAAGTAGTTATTTATTGCCTGAAATTGCAGAAGACAGATTTTAAGTGAGGACTATACTTTCAATCCTGTGGTAATGCATTTCTCGTAAAAAATACTGGTCCTGACACTCTAGCCTTGCACATCATGTTGTCACTGATACTCACGCAAAGTGAGGTAAAATGTGAGTGTAAATGCTACTACTAGGGTAACTAATTGGACAACTCTGATTTGGGGTTGTTTCACAAGCTATTTCCTCCAACCTAGTGTAGTGTATGCAGCCTGTCCACCATCTCACCTTCTAACCTCTTGGGTTCTAGCATGATTATGGGAAATTATATTTGCAAATTTTAGTTCCCGCAGATCCTCTATCCAATGGAATTTGTGTTTCAAGGATGAAGCTTACTGGGTTTTGTGCAGATACCTCTAGAGGGGTTACAGAGCAGCCTCTCCACATCTGCTAATCCAGATTATCACCTGCAATAGCAACATTGGTTCTCTTCTCCAGAGTCTCATGGGAGAGTTTGAGCAAACAGATTTGCCTAATCAGTAGTTCCTCCCTTAGCCCACCCTCAATAGCTCTCTATTCCAGCCGAATGAGGGCTAACACCAAAACCCCCTTCTGTAGCAGGAGGGGGTGTGAAAACTTCCTTCAGCAGCTGCTATTCCATCCCCAATGGTAGAGCCTCCACATTTGTTTGAATTTCATTCTAGCTGTATGTAATTCAGCTCCCCAAATGTCCAGAAATTATAAGTGATTTATGGCACGTGGATGTGGTTTTGCTCACTGCAGATTTGTAAAAGCATATTAATAATCTGTAGATGAGCATATAACCAAATGATACAAGTGATATTGCCTTTGTTCACAGTATGGCATTTAAAAACTGAAGAGCAAGCCCAGCGAGTGCACAGCGAGTGTAGTACTGTATATTGTATGCTCCCGTACAATATGGAAAACAGACCCTGTGTACATTCTGCAATGCTTACTGTTCTATTGAACTAAAAGATGCTGTCTGTATCTATGACCTATACGACTAGTTCTATTATATGCTCAGGAGGAGAGATACTGTAATTTCACAGTAATGACCCAATAACTCTAAAAGAAACTATAGGACTTGTACAATAACATCTGCTAACAAAACAACTTTATCTCCTGATAACAGTTCAGATAACTCAGACCAATATTATATATATTGGCTGGGCACATCAAAGCTTTACACCCATGAATTTGTGTGGGATAAAACCTTGCACATTTCAGCACTCCCTATCCCATTATGAATCCTCACACACTATTCACTGCTCATGCTTCCAGGTACATAGGCAGAACTACCAATAATATCACACCAAGTATAAGCAAACAAGACAGTAGAGCTACCTGAGATTCAATACAATTCTGGTTTTAATGATTTGCAAATTGCATTCATGTAAGGTGCAAATCATGTCAGAATAGAGCCCAATATTCAATGCTTCTCACTGTCTGCTGTTAAATATACCTGGAAAACAAGATTCATAACATTCAGATTGTCTTGCAATCAATTTTAACTCTCTCACTGCTACTTGAGTGCCTGAAGAACTGTTTCCTACTGGAGGAGAATACGATTGTTTCTATTCCATTCCAGCCCTACTCAATAACTGAACCCGTCAATTCGGTCAAAAACACATTTGATTAAAATATGTTAATATGAAATGGCTTAGAATAGGCACCAACAGGAGTATAAGCTGATTCTGAAGCATCTGGTTATTGAAATAATTTTGTTTCATCTGTGTGTGTTTTTCACTGCAGACCCTCTATTTTAGGGGGCCTTAAGTGATTAAAAAAATCATTTGGATAGTAATTTGGCAGGCAGCCTAGGAACAAAATACTGGGGCCTATTCTCTTGCCAAAGGGTGTAGTATCTTACTGACAAGCAGAGCAGTTTCAAGATAAATCTTTATTATGAGCAGGCACTATATACAGATATGAGGTAATGAAACTTTCTACTACTCTGTGTAGCTGCAGCCAGCAACTTCCCTGTCCTGGGCTTTGTTTCTGCCCCGGCAAGAAGTGTCCCAGGAAACCCAAGGACTGCATTTACAGTGCACAGGAAGAATGGCATCTCTACACTTGCTGGAGAACATACTATCTAGAACAATGAGGCCTTCTGTGTGGGTGCTACGAAGCCACTGACAGAAGAATTGGACCCTAAATCATTTTCATACCACTGCAAGAACTAAAATGCATGCACAATATCACAAAGAGGGTAAGTCCTGTAGGCTTGATGGGCTAAATTCTAGTTTCTTCACAACTGGGTGAAATTCATCCTAGTGCACCAGAGCCACCAAAGACCTGTGATCTGCTTAAGTCCCAGGTAGACTAAGTGGGGCACAAGTTTTGTGCTGGCCCTCTCTGCACAGGAGTGAATTTCACGCAGTCCAAGTAGTTCTGTTATGCAGTATGAGAATAGAATATCACCCCCCACCACTCAGCTCAGAAGCAGCCATGCAGCAGATGCACAGCCACTTTGCAGCCTCAAGGCTAGGTAGCCTCTGCATTATGGCAGGCCCACCATTCTTACCGTTATTCTCTCCAGGTCCACTCTTACCCATCCTAAAAGTCCTTTGTCTGCTAGGGTAGAGGGAACTGCTGAATAACACAGCTCCACAATATACCAGAGTTGGAGACTCCTGCATGAGCTCCTTGCCCCACTCACCACCTCACGGACAATGGAACTACACTACCTTGCTTTTTCTACTTGCTGACATTCTGTGCCTGTGAAGGGGATGGCAGAATTGTACCACTCCTCCCCTAGGTATAATTCCACTCTACTTTTAAATGAAATAAAGAAGGATCACACACAGCACCACAGAGGGAACATATTTAACTTAAACTGATGCAAAAAGACAACTAACATGGGGTTGGTCCCCAAAAGGGCCTCTTCTTTAGGGAACCATTTTTAAATGCTTATCATAGGCATGCCCAGATGCTGATTTCAGAATAACTCAGAATTACAGAGTCAGAATCTGGCCATCTTAATACTAGGTCTGAGCCAAAGACCACTGAAGTCAATGGGAGTATTTTTATAGAAAATAACGGCAATTATCTTACACCTCTAAATATTGTTCTTTGGAGCAATATTAATAGAAACTTATATCCCAAACCTGCCCTCATAACACTCTTGCAACTAACTTCAATGCCCCATAGCTGTGCCTGGACCAGGGATGGATAGACACATTTTACCTAATTTTGGATCCACTCAAACATGATGATTCAGGATTTCAGCTCAAATATCAATGTTTGCATTTCTGCTGGAAGGAGGCTTTAAACAAAGGAGGAGAAAGAAGGTAGAGAGAACAAAAATTCAATGGGGAAAAAACGAGCAGAAAAATGTAGCAGAAAACAGGTCCGGGTGGAGGGGAAGAAAAGAAAATACAGAGATAACAAGAGGGGAGAGAGAATGGGGAAGGAGAGAGAAAGAGAGAAAATAATATTTTGACAAAATAAACACAGTGTATTTGATATTGCAAAATAGAGTTTTGGGCTGATTCCCCAGGGCATCACTCCAGTTTTATGCTGGTGTAATTCCACTGAAATCAATGGCCCAGATTCTCCTGTACACTGAGATCTGCTTGGAGCAGGATGGGGGAGGGCATCAAGGAGCTGACTGGTGGGTTCTGACTTTCTGAGATGATCTGCACGGGCTCCAGTCTCAAGGGTCCATGTTCCAGCAGGGGATTGGTGGAATTCACCGCATTCTGACCACACACACTGCCTACACTCAATCAGGATGGTGAGGTGGGCACAGAGTCAGACATGAGTGACTCTGTGTCAGCTGAGAGCTCCCCCAGACCAGAGATACTCTTGGCTGGACAGATCCCTCTGCTCACCAGCTTCTTTGCATTGCCAGAACCCAAAATAGACTGACTTACAATGTGGAGGGCACTCAAGCATGGAGTGGGAGGCAGTGATAGGACCTTGTTCCCAGTATATGCAACAAGCTTCGTCTAGCTTCAGAAAACACAAGCAGTTTTACCTCAGTTCCCACAGAAAAAGTATTGGTTAAGTTATCGGGGTGGGAGGGGGAGGTGTTTGTCAGCTCAGTCTACCTTGGTGACCGAGAGCATTGCAAATCCCGAAGCTTTGCTCTGTTCTAACCTCCTCTCAATACCTCGTCCATTGTGGGCCAGAGATTCCTGAACACTTCCACACTCTACATATGCTGGAGCAGTGCAGGGGCATCTTTCAGGGAAAAGCTCATAACTTCTTATTTCCTTTTTAATTGTGTTATTATCTTGCAGGCTTCTGGTGTGTTATTGGGGGTCGGGTGAGATTTTTACAGGATTTTTATTTTATTTTAGGTAACTACTAATTAAAATGTGTTATTTATTGTTAACAATCCCTATTATACATACTAGTTACTATTTTCTGTGTACAAGAGGGAGACAGTCATAACATCAGAACTACCTCTGTGGCCTGTGTCAGGGATGGAAGTATTACGAAGGAGAAAGCTTTTCAATTTTTATTGCAATGCAGTTATCACTAAACAGATATATTTATGTATTTCATCACTTGCATTCCCATAACACTTTCCTTCCAAAAATCTTACAGCACCCTACAAATATGAATTAATTAAGTCACACAAACCCAGATATTATTATAACCAATTTACAGATAGATAAACTGAGGCACAGAGAGGTTAAACAACTTGCTCAAGATCATCCAGCAAGCTGCCAAAATCTGTACTGGAACCTAGGGAAAAGTTCTCTGCTCTAGAACCACTCAGGAACAATTCCATAGAGATTTGTTGTAGCTGAAGTATTGTGCTGGTACACTGGTGAACAACAGTTACAAAAAAGAACAGGTAAAAAGTAGTTACACTGCATGTCACGCTCTTGAAAAAGAACAATGGAGTGCTACTTACGCCATAACAATGACACTGAAATCCAGCCAATTCCATGGATCTCGAAGGAAGGTGAATTCTGTCATACAAAATCCTCTTGCCAGTATTTTTATCAATGATTCAAAAGTGTAAATACCAGTGAAAGTGTACCTGGGGAGTAAAGCGTCCAAGAAAATCAAGATCATTAGCAGTTAATGAAGAAGTTGAGGCACATTCAGCTTATTCACTCTGGGCCCAATCCTACTCAGATGAGAAATTCCTACTCATTACAATAGGATTACTCGTATGAGTAATGGTTGTGGCATCAGGCCCTTCGTGAGCTGCTTCACGTGTGGATCCGGTGAACATATGAGAAATGGGGAAGCACATGTGACAGCCTTATAATGAATGCAGGCTTAATTGCAGCATATCTTGATGAATCTGCAGTCACTGAGTGAGGCATGAAAACTATCTAGAAATATTACATTACTGGACTCTGAAGCACACCAGCAATAGTCAATGGAAAAGGAATGGATTATGTAGCATTTCTTGTTATAGATAATATTTAAGTGAAAGATTCTATTCATACCTCTCATCTCTTTCTATCCAGATCATATCAATGTTCAATAGATGAAATAATGATTCAGCTTCACCTAATGCATTACAAAGACAGATTCCCAACTGCAAAGTTCCTGATGTTTCACTGTCTGTGGTAAATAACACCAGTCACAAGCATTAAATAGCAGTGTAATACCCTAACTGAAAATATGCATTATATGTAATGATTTGGACCTGCTAGGATTTAAAAAGGGGGCAGCAGTGTGTTTTTATTTACTACAGTAAGTTATGTACTACCAACAGCTTCTTCACTGTGAATGACAAAATGGATAGAAGTATTCCATGAGTTTTCCTTTGCGATAAATATAGTTAGGCCAAAACTGAGCACATTCTGTATGGACAGTAGCCAGGGACCAGAGCTACAGGATTCAGAGCTGGATCCTTTTTCACCCAGTAGAGTTCATGGGTGAAATCTTGGCCTCATAGACTTCAGTGGAGCCAGGGTTTCACCATATGATTAGTCAGGTCTAGGGATTTCCCCTCAGGACCATTTCTAATAAAGAACTGAAATTATATAGCTCTAGTACTTCAAAAAGAAATGGATTTTTACTAACATCAGTAGAAAAACTTAGATTGTAAGCTCTTTAGGGCAGGGGCCATCTCTTTGTTATTTGTTTATGCAGTGCCTCAACACAATGGGATCCTGGGCCTACCAGTGTCTTTTTCCTTCACTCCTGATCTGTTGGATTGTTTTACCCACCTGGTTGTCAGGACTGTGCTTTATGTGACCAAACCATCTCAGACTGGATTGCCTCATTTTTTCCATTGGTGAGTGTTGGAAAGATGCCCAAAGTTAACACCCCCCTCAATTAATAATAAATAGTAATCTTTAAAAACACATCACCAACAACCCTCTCTACCACCTGCCCCCATTGGCCTCTTATTTTTATTTTTAACTTCTCTGATGAAGTGAAGATGCATCTAATAACCAGGCAGAATTCTCATTCTGATTTTTGTAGGTGTGCCCCAATTTAAAAAAAAATGGCACACCCACGAAAAAGCCTCACAACTCATATGCTACCACATGGGTCTCTTCAAAGGAAATAGCAGTTTGTGTGTAATTTTCATTCCCCAGAATGCTGATTCTCTGTCTGGTCTAGTATGTGTGTACTAAATACATGCATGGTCCATTAATGCCAGCTCACACATGGGCACATAGCACCTGATTCCAAATACACTGAAGTCAGGAGTCATGACTTGTCTAATGGGTGTTAGCTCAGGCCCTCATGGTGAAATTCTGGTTCCATTAAAGTCAACGGGAGCTTTGCCAGTAACTTCAATAGAGCCAAGATTTTACCCCAGTGCTCATAATCTAAAGAATGGAAACATCACCATATAAAATTGCATGAACACACAAATACCACAGGTTGGTTTGGTGTTTTGCAAGAATAGGTGGTGTAGCAAATAAGGGTCAGATTGTGCCCAGCTGTTTCATGAGTGCACTAAGAGGGAGGCAGGATGCAAAGTCTTCTTGTACTAGTGCCCTTAGTTCTGCAGCTGGACACAATTAAAGCCCCTCTCAGGGCCCCTGGAGATGCTAGCCACTGAAGAGTCAATGGCCCTGTTCTCCCTCCACACCAACCAGCAGAGCTCAGTTGGACATTATGTGAGTGTTTGAGACACCCTATAACATACCTGCTGGAACTATGGGTGCTGCCACACCCCTAGGTTTGAAGTGGTTTCCATTTTGATTCAATGGCTCTCAGTACCCCCACTATACAAATTGCTCTAGCACCCCTCCCCTCTAATGGTGTGATCTAGCAGGCCCACTGTCTCTGTGAGCCTCCCTGCAGTTTTAGGAGAGGAATCCTCTCAGAGCTCCCACTGGGGCAGTATGTCTTTTACTGAGATCTTCATGGGTTTTAGATTTGGTGCTGCTTCTGATATCCAAAATACAGGCCAAACAATTGACAGAGGCTCTTTAAGCATATGTTTTCATTAATAAATGTGAAAAGATATACAAAGAATTAAAAAATAACTTCGCTGTGCATACGCTCGTTAAAATGATAAAGACCTTTCCTTTGTTCAACATGTCAGCTGGTTTAATTGATTTCACAGTCATCGTCTAATTCTGAATGGATGTGGAGGTCCTTCAGCAACGCAAGAGTTTCTATAACAACAGAAGCCACTCTGCTAACTGATCTTTTGGGGCCAAGTTAAATCCATTTCTTTTTTTCAAAATGTAAGTGTTTATACCACTGATTTTTAAGTGGTGCTTTATAACATATGTACAGAGCACCACTCTCTTGTTCATTGTGGGGTTCTGCATCCTCACTGAGGCAACAAGGCAAAGCAGAGAGATTTTAGATTCTCAAAATGTATTATTGGTCTAATTTTATAAATAATTCTTAAATTAAAGTTCATTGGGTCATTCTTGTCTTCAAAATTAGCTACCTTTGAGTTTGTGCTTTGAATTTCAGGAGGAAAGACTGAGAAGTATTTTTTTTATGAAAAGAAATGGATTCATTCCACACTGCATGATCAATGAATGCTTCTGTTCTGGACTATGATTTGTTGCACAGCCTATTTGGTGCACTGAAGACATTATTTACATTTTATTCACTGAAGGAAGTGTCTAGTGCTTTAATTTTTCCCTCTAGAACATTCAAATTCCAAAGTACAGACCTGTAGACTGACTCATGCATCCATATGATATCCATATTTCAGTTAAATACATGATGGGTACTGAACTTTGTAACAATTTCCAACAGGAAAAGGACAACATTGTGGGAAGGGGTGTGGAAGAAAGCCACAGACATAGCTGTAAGGTAGTATAATCATACTGAAATACATGATACTTCCTGATATTAGGATGTTATGATGATCAAATCAGCTGTTAGGTTCAGAGCTGGCTTAAAGTTAGTAATTTCTGGAAGCAATTCTTTTTCTAGAAGATGTGCCTTGCATGATCTTGGGAAGCCTAAAGAAGAGAAGTGCACTTTGCTGTCCCTCCCTAAGGCCCTGACTAGACCAGCCACCAGGCTAGAGAACAGCAGATGGCTGTGTTTATCATATGTCAGACAAAAATAAAAAGTCTGTTCTGATTGGTTCAATGAGCCAAAGTAATTGTTTAATGTACTATATGTTGATTAGCTTGTGCATCTGGTATCTATTTCCATAAGGAATATTTTGAAACAACTTACAGAAATGCAAACTTACCAGACTTAACTTTAAAGCTAGCTTAAAAAAAAAAACAGAACAGGAAACGGTCAGTTAAAGCTCTGAGGGTTTTCTGAGAGCTCTGACCATCTGAGAAATTCAGACAACCCCACACAGAATTCCAAAGGTTTGGTGGTTTCTCATAAAATATATCTAGAAATTATTTGTATGTACCATAGCTCTTTTCATTATGGCCTTGGTCCAAAGCCCACTGATATCAGTAGAAGACTGCATTGATGTCAACGGGCTTTGGATTATGCCTTTAGGTTTGAACCAAGTATGTTCTGTAAGTATTTTCTGAAATCATTCAATTAGAAGTCCAGTAACATATTCCACTGTATTCAGCTTCTGAATCGCTTACATGGAAACTCAGGAAGGCAGGCCAATTTCAAATAGAGCTCTAATCATACCATGATTCCATTCAGATGTAGCATAGCAGGTGCATTTAGCAAAAAGTATGAGTTTGGTAGACTGAAAATTGTTAACTTACTTTCTAAGGAGTTTTCAGAGGCGAGAAATACCTGGCAAAACATTTTGTCAGGACAAATAGTGCATAGAAGTCAATATTAATGGAAAAAATTAGATAACAGCAAACAAAATGAGAAGACTACAATGAAAGAGTATAGAAGAGCTAAAGGTAGGGCCTATACCAAGCTGCAGAGGTACTTACTCAACATATTTATTCCATGATTGAACCTCCGATTGTGCCATGAACACACAGTTGGTTAAAATAGTGCACATAATAAACATACTGAACAATGTAAATATACGAGTTAAGGAAAAACGTGACTGTGTAAAAAGACCTCAGAAAAGGTCCCTAATTTTTTCAAGCACTGCACATTTGATCTGATGACTCATTCATATTTTGTAGCATGCATAAACATTAACACATAGAAGTTGTGTGCAATTATATATGAAGGAATACCTGGACACCTAATCACAGTAAAATCTTTGGGCTCTATCCTGCTTTATTTCATTACCTACATCTTTTATGCATATTTTGAATAGTAAAATGGATGCAGCGATTGCGCAGCATTCAATGAATACAACACCCAAAACATATAATCATGTGAAGGTTTGGATTTTGTGACAGCGTGCTTAGGTGTGAATCTCAGTATGAGAGGAGCATTTATGCATTTTAAACTATAAAAGGGAAACCACTCATCTGCTAATTCTGTCTTAGTACTTTATGCTGTATCCTGAAACAAAGAAGAAACTATCAGTAGGCAATAATATACAGGGAGAGACTGTGTACGAAAACTGTCTGAAAAACATGTATTCATCTTCAGGCTCTTGATACCTTCCCTCAAAGCTGCCACCTTCCCGCTCTATTAGTATTGGGTCATCTGAACCTGCTTGGCAATGGGGCAAATTCTAGATCATGTCTTTTCATTCACTCCAATGGGCTTTGATCATGCCCTGGGTATGGAAGGGTTACTAAAGGCTAGTAGCTGCATGGCAGTACTGTAATTTTGCACAGGTACAGGTCCAATTTATAAACACTGTTGCCTCAGTTAAGGCACCAAATATTCTATTAGGAAATGAACAGCAACATTCAGACTCTCAAATATGCATTCTACTCACCTAGATGCTGATTTGAGACCCCAAATATGGAACTAGACATCCTAAATCGAGTTCTCAAGTTTGAAAATTAGGTTTCCTGAATCACTTCCTTTAAAACAAAAGCTGCATGCTGTGAAAAGTACTAAGTGTAATGGGATTCTCATTTGTTCATAAAGATTCACATTTTACTGATATTATCCATAAGTGGGAAGCACAGAAGGCATAGGAAAATGACCTGGCATTTTGTCGATATCCTGGGATACATATAAGAGAAAAGAGAACTGGAATGAGAATTTCCTTTGTTAATTGAGGAAAGATACACACATTTTCACCTCCCACTTATCATAGTCCTGTGATCATTTTATGTTATAGAATAGCAATCTCACATGAGTTTTGAGGGTATGTCTGAAATGTTTGTATCTAAGCTACATGAAAATCATCCTTTTGTGGAACTACAATCTCTGGTGAATACAGAATGGAATGTTTTCTGATCTACTGCATACGCAATAGCAAGATCAAATAGGTAGTAACCACTCCATGTATTCCCATGTGGAAACTTAGAAACCAGTAATTGAACTCAAAGGGAATACTCACCCAAACACATTTTCCACTGCAGGGGCCTGTGGCTCTTGATGCACGACTGAAAGAGGGTATATGGGAGCTAGCCTCATTTTTTTTAATTCAGGCTTAGATTGGAGTGTAATGGTTGTGTCTATCAAGTAACTTGATTAGGTTATTAAATATTTTCAGGTACAAAAAGACTGAGCATCACCTAGAAAATTGTGGATTACTTTTCAACTACAGTGAAAATTCTATGAAAAAAAATGGACAGCAAGCGATTTTCAGGCTTTTTCAAACAAGCAAAATCTTCAGTTTAAGCCTAAACTAAAGCCTCTGTTTCGTCCCCAAAATATATCATATATCCTTGTGGCCTTATATAGCCATGTAGCCGTACTGAGTAAGAAACTGAATCAAGCAACATTCCAGGGATGCCCCTATTAGAGGTAAGGGCTTGAGGGCGCTAATCTTCTTGGTTTGAGACTAGCTGGAGCAGTCAAAAGGGCATTAAATTAACACCACAGGGAAAGGGGCTAAGGCAGCAGCTCTGGCACAAACTAAAACTCAGTAAGTCGCAAACAAATTGAACCAATGTGGTGATGAACGTGACAAGAAGACATTTTTCAGTAGTTTATGTACTAATACTAGAGTGAGTAAAAAGTAAGAGGAGCTACATAACTGACATTATGGAAACCTGCTGAGAGGATGGAATGTTAAAATCACTGGTTATAACCGGTTAAAGGAGGATACAATGGGTAAAAATTGAGGGTGAGGTGTTGCCACTATATATTAAAGACACCATTCCCTGTTTTAGAGTTACTGATTGTTCATAAGAGTAGGATCTTGACTGCACCTTCATCAATGTGCGAACTGAGAAAGCCCAGAAAGGATACTGGTGAAGGTCTGTTACAGAAAAGGGCTCATTAAGGCATAACAAGAACCAATGCTGAAGCCAGACCAATTCAAAGTAGAAATTAGGCACTAATTTTGAACAGTGAGGATGATAAATCATGGAACAAACTACCAAGAGATGTAATGGATTCTTCATCTCGCAATGTCTTAAAAATGAAGATTGGATGCTTTTCTAGAAAATATGCTTTAGTCAAACACAAGTTATTGGATTCAACACAGGGTAACTGGGGGAAATGTGAAAAGAAAATATGCTTTAGTCAAACACAAGTTATTGGATTCAACACAGGGTAACTGGGGGAAATGTGATGGTCTGGGATATACAGGTCAGACTAGATGATTTAATGGTTTCTTCTGGCCTTAAACATTATGATGTATGAAAAGTTGGGGCTGGTAGCATTGCCTTTTATTAAGGTTGCCATTGTAAAAGCCTGTTTGCAGTTGCTTACAATTGTGTCAAATTTTAACCATCTGAGCTGAAAGTGTTTCATGGTATCTGTCTTTTTCCATCCCAGTGAAAATCTGCCCCAGTTTGACCAAGTTATATGCCTTTGGAAAAAAAAAATCACTCTTCACACATGCTTAGTACAGACTTGGACATTAGCAGCTAAAATCTCCACAGATTCTGTCCCCAGTGAGCCTGCTCAGTCCTCTCACTGAACCATGTGCCAACCAGACAGTGCATTCACAGTCCCCACAGAGTGACTTAGCATGCTACATCCCCTCACAGCTCCTACATGTAACCAGACTGTACATGCACTACCCCCAAAGAATGATGGAGCATATACCATCCCAGGGCCAGAGGGGCAAAACTGGACTTTCCCTGTAAGTGCTGCTTCTGGATGCTCCAGGCCAAGGTGGGGCTGGGCACCAGAATTTAGAGCAGGGAGACTCTCTCTCCTGTGCTGTTATTGATCACGTTACTGGCACCCCATCAGTGTGGAGCAGAAAGCCACCTGACTCAAATGCGAAAGGGAAAAGCCCAAAAGCCCAAAATACCCAAAATAATACTGCTTCTGCCCCTCTCAGGCTCTACTGAAGTCCTCTACTTCTTGGCCCCTTCTCCTGACCCCTGCAGAACTTCTCTTACCTTGCTTCATCCCCCATTTGATTCTCTGACTGCCTCCCTTTCCCAGGGACTCTGGCATCTTCCCTTAGGGCAATAGTTCTCAAACTTTTTTTTTCACAGACCACTTGAAAATTGCTGAGGGTCTCAGTGGACCACTTTATGATCTTTCCAAATGTTGTTTGTACCGTTAGCTAACTATTGTAAAGCACTTTGGATAAAAGTGCTATATAAAAAAAAACCTTAATAATAATTTACCAGCGTGGTTCCACTAATTAGGTGGGTAGCCCTTCATTCTCTTGTATGCGGCCGCCCAGGTGCGCATCTTAGAGGGAACTACCCACGGGCCACCTGAATGGAGCTTATGGACCACTGGTGGTCCACTGACCACAGTTTGAGAACCTCTGCCTTATGGATCTCCCTGCTGCTGGTAGGCTCTATCCCACAGTTCCCCCACAGGAGCCTAAACTAATCTCTGTGGGTCTTTTTACAGACCCTTTCTCAGGGCCTTCCACCGCAGCCTGCCTGCTCTCTGGTCCCTCCTCAAGATGGTGTTCCCAGTTCTATTTAAGCAGCCCTTCCTGATTCTCTGCTGCTGGGGTCAATTATTTCAATTAAACTCACCCTACCACGCTCTGGTGTGATTACTAATTATCTCTGGGTTGCTAGGTCACAGGCAAGGCTGAGCCCAGCTTGCATATAGAGCCAGCCAGCCCATGACATACATCCCCGACTACCTTTTACAACCTTGCTCTGTCCCACAGCAAGTGTTACCACTTATGCTGGAGACCACCCCATATTTTTTCCAGCTCTCCCTTCAGGTGATCAATTTTCACCTCCTCTTCTTTCACAGCTTGCTGTCTGGCCTCTTCTGCAGCATCCAGGTCCCCTCAATGTGTCTCAGTCAGGAAAAGCAGGTTTCTAATATCCTCTCCATTCATTGTTGTATTACAGCCCTTCTCAGAGGCTTTGTTTTTTCCCTGTTCCTTAAAAAGCCTCCACCACAACTTCCGCTCTCTTAGGGCTGCCTGTAGAGTTTGCCTCAGGTTACCTGGTTTCCTTTGCAGGCTCACCACTTTCACCTTCTGTTCCCCATGGGTAACCAAAGTCACCAGCATATCCTCTGGCTGTCAAGGGGTAACTGATCAGCTATATCAGGCACTTCCCTAACCATGGCATCCATCTTCACAGTAATCTCTGTGTTTGGGCCCACCTCAATATGGCTTGTGTCAACCTCTGTAATTCTCCCACCCTAATCTCTCTTGCCTTATTCCGTGTGGCTTTCTTGAACGGCTGTACACTTTTTTGTCATCAGCGCCACCCCTGGTTCATTTGCCTCGTGGGTATTCAGGCCGTCACATGCATTCGAATCATTCTACATGCCTTTCTTCCATTGCTTAATCAAGTTCCTGCATCTCTTCCTGTAGTAAGCACATTTCTTCTGAGGACAATGCCTTTATATATGGCCCACTTCTCTACAACCAAAACAGATAACACTTGTCCATGTCCTGGCCTGCGGCTCAGTTTTTCTGGCTTTCCTCACAGTTCACCCTGGCAAATCATTGATTTCCCCCAACCTTACATAGGAGTCTTTCTTAGATGGCCCATAGAACAACCACTATAATATCGCCTCAGACTTACTGGACACAGGGTATTTCAACATTAATTTTTGCCTTTAAAGTTACTCCTTTAATCTATGATAACCAAAGCTAACGTACATGAGAACATCCATTAAGAATTTCCTTTTTCCAATACCACACAAGGGAAAGGATATACTATGGACATTATCAAAAAGACAAGATTGAAACAAACCTCTCACAGAATATAGGCGATTTTTGTGTATATGAAGTTACACAAAAAAGCATGTAATAATGGAATTGTGTAGGAGGAGGAGGGTTTGCAGGGAAAGGCAAAAGCAGAGCTGCTCATAAGGGTCTTGGATTAGCTTCTGCTTTAAAATATTGCATAGTGCATTGCTCTTTGAACCAATGAAAATAATTTAACCACTGTGGGGGGTCAGATTCAGGGTCCCACTTTGGCAGCACAAGGCAGCTTGAAGGCCAGTTCATCCAACAAACTGAGGTTTCCACATGGACAAGGGAGGTGCTTAGGTGGCATTTCACTTTATTGACAGTGAGATTTTTGTCCTATTCATTAAAAAAAATAAATATTCAAATATAAAATATTGTTAGAATATTTGATTTTATACCAGTTTTTATTTTAACGTGAAGATCAACCTATATGTGACCTAGGCACTGTCCATACATTCAAGAAATACTAACAGTGTGTACTTTGGTTTGTTATAAGTAGACTAGTCTTTGTAGACAGACCCTTAAACTAATCTGAGTTTGATATTGTCTTAAACAGATAGTAGGAGTTAATAGAACAGAAGTACTTTATATCTCTTTTGACTGTAAAGGGTTAACAAGTCCAGTAAGCCTGGCTGTCACCTGACCAGAGGACCAATCAGGGGACAGGATTCTTTCAAATCTTGAGGGAGGGAAGTTTTTGTGTGTGCTGTTAGTTTTTCGTTGTTGTTCCCTCTGCTCTGAGGTGACAGCACGTGCAACCAGGTTTCTCTCCAATTCTCTCCGATACAGGTCTTTCAGTTTTAAAATAGTAAGTCTATAGGTAGATAAGCGTGAGTTAGCTTATGTTGTTTTCTTTATTTGCAAATGTGCATTTGGCTGGACGGAGTTCAATGTGTATTTTGCTGAAAGGATTTTAATTGTGTACTGTGATACTTAGGCTGGCAGGGTATTCCAGTGTCTATAGTCTGAAAAATCCTGTACCGTAATCCATCTTTAAATTTACAAGATATTTTTTACTGTTTTTCTCTCTTTAATTAAAAGTTTTTCGTTGTTTAGACCTGATTTTTTTTTTCTGTGAGACCCCAGGGACATGGTTGGATCACCCGGGATTGGGTGGGAGAAGGAGGAGGGGAAGAGAAAGGTTAATTTCCTCTGTGTTAGGGATTACTTTCTTTCTCAGGAGAGTCTGGCGAGGGGGAAAGAGAAGGAGGGGGAAGCTGTGATTTACCTCTGTTTTTGTGATTCAAGGGTTTGACTATCAGTATCTTTCAGGGTACCCAGGGAGGGAAGCCTGGAGAGAAGCAACGGTTGGGGGTAAGGGTTTATTTCCTGTGTTATAGATCCAGTCTTGGGGTTCCCCGGGCAAGGGTTTGGGGGGACCAGAGTGTACCAGGCACTGGAATTCCTGGTTGGTGGCAGCGCTACAAGTACTAAGCTGGTAATTAAGTTTAGAGAAATTCATGCTGGTACCCCATCTTTTGGACGCTAAGGTTCAGGGTGGGGAATTATACCATGACAGATATCTTTCTAATTCATATGCTACATGATGATAAAATGCAGTGACTTGCATGAAACTTCAGCTGCATCAATAAACCTCCCACTTGGAAGCAAAAATCTGAAAGTCTTTGGACAGTTCTTTAAATGACCCTTAACTACAGAGGATGGTGAAGTTGAGACACAGAAGCACAGAGAGGGCATGGAATGCCAATGCAATATTAAAATGGAGCAGAGACATAGTAGGAAAATATCAAAATGTAGAGATCAAAGACAGAGACAGCCAGGAGACCATATACTTACATTGTAAGGTCATCAGAGAATCTTTTTTTGTTCTGTTTGTAGAGTACCTACCACAATAGGGTCCTGACCCATGACATAGGCTCTTAAGTGCTACCATGATACAAATCATAAATAATATAAATAAATAAATAAATAAACAGATAATAATAGGATGGCCTAAGGAGCAGAATAGGACACCAGCTTGGAGTGCTAGAGCCAGGACAGTCAAAAGAAAGTCAGAAGAGTCTGGGAGATTGTAGAAAAAGGAATGTGGAAACAGAAATAAGGATTTATGAACACTGCTGATAATTGCGAATGAGTAAGACGAGCTGTGGACAAAACAGTATGTGATTTTTAATTTAGACTATTTCATGATGCATATGAACAAGGGAGCTGAATTAGGGTTACAAGAAATCAAACTGTGGTTGGAACTCAGGATCTGGCCCATCAACCCCAATGCTGCCAGAAATGGAGTAGCCAGAAAATTGAGAAAACAAAGGGCAGAAGTCAAGGACAGAGGAATTGTTTGTAGCTTGTCTTGTGCTTAGCTTGTAAGCTCCTTTGGGCAGCGATGTCTTTCTGTTTGGTGTTTGTACAGTGCCTAGCACAATGCGATCCTGCCATATGGTTGCATCCCTAGGCATTATGATAATGTAAAAAGAAAAAAAGAGTAATAATAGTGTAGAGTCAAAGGGTATTCTTGCAACTTCACACAGAAAGAGGGAATGACTTTATTCCAGAGGCAGTGCTGATCTATGTTCCTGAAGCTTTGACTGGGCATTTGGCCTGAGACTTGAGATGCTGTCAGTAATCTTAGTGATGATTGCCTTGGCACATTAGAGGTTGATACCTGCTCCAAGTCCTTTGAGGCAGTGCTTGACTTAGCAACCTGCACCTAATACTTGCTGTGTCAGGGGTACATGCTGACATTTCAAGCATTCTAAAGCTTCAACCTCTAACCTGGGTGGAAGAGCTGAGTGCTTCAAAGGCATCAGAACTCTGTTACAAGTCCTATCTGAAGAAACAAAACACTTGTCTTTGTTTCAGGATTTATTCACAGATGCAGGTGGGAGAGATGAAAGGAAGAAAGTCTGACGAAATCTTAGCTTGAAAAAAAAAACTCGAATCAACTGGGTCATGGACCCTACAGAAAGCTGTAAGACAACAGGCACATCTGTGTGTAATGACAAAAGGAAGCAGCAGTTTGAGATACTTTCTGTCAGCAGTGAGAAAGGAACAGAGTGTAGAGGTTTTAGGAGCTGCTACATCCACCTCAGCAGAGTTGGGTACGTACCACCTGGAAATGTGGACACTCAGAGAGATGGGACTCAGTTGCAATATTCAGCTTTGGAAGAATATTGTGTGGTACCACTGTCGGGGCTGTTTGTACAGAATAAAATTTGTTTAACGAGAGTTTAAAAATATTAGCTGACAATTAAATAATGACTTCAGCTGGGATGGGAATATCTTGTAGTCATGAGAAGAAAAGGACAAGTATAGCATCTGATATCAGTACAGTGTGTGAAATTAGCAGGGTAACGAAGGCCAGAGTTTGAAGTGTGATCAGTCCTCGCAATTGAGGCCAGGTTTTCAAAAGAGCTCTATTCCCACTTCGGCCCCAGACTGAAGGGGCAAGAATTTCAAAAGTGCTTGAGCTGCATGCTGAGCACATCTGAAAATCTGGCCATTCCATTCAGGTGCCCAAATGGGAGCTGTTGGGTGCTGAACTCTTTTGAAAACCTTGCCTTAGGGGCTGCTCCTACTTCCACTGAGCCAAAGGCATATCACAGACAGTCACTAAAACAGAAAGTAGGATACAACTTTCTATACCAAAAGGCCAAATTAAACAAAAGTTTGCTGACTTCCACTCAAGTCCCTTAAAATTAGCTTGTGTGAAGGTATGTAGAATAGAAACCAAGTATATGTTCATGCAGAATCAGTCCCTCAGTCATACTTATTGTTGGCTGGTGCTTGAAGTAAAGATATATCCCCCAGGAAAACAATTAATGTACAATTAAGATGACCGTGTCTTCATAAATTAATGACAATATGAACACTGAAAATTTGCAGATGACACCAATCTGGGAGGCGTTGCAAGCACTTTGGAGGATAAGATTAGAATTCAAAACAAACACGGAAAAATTGGAGAATTGGTCTGAAATCAAAAGGAGGAAATTTAGTGAAGATAAGTGTAGTGCTTTGCACTTAGGAAGGAAAAATTAAATGCATAACTGCAAAATTGACTAAGATTGATGGTAGCACTGCTGAAAATGATCTGGGGTTTTAATGGATAACAGATAGAATAAGAACCATCAATATGATGCTCTTGTGAAAAAGCTGCAAAACTGGGGTGCATTAACAGAATTATTGTGCGTAAGAGATGCGAGTTAACTGTCCTGTTCTACTCGGCACTGATGAGGTCTCAGCTGGAATACTGTGTCCATTTCTGGGTGTCACACTTTAGGAAAGATGTGGTCACATTGGAGGGAGTCCAGAGAAAAGCAACAAATATTATAAAAGGTTTAGCAAACCTGACCTATGAGGAAAGGTTAAGAATCTGAGCATATTTGGTCTTGAGAAAAGACACCAAGGGGGCAACTGCTAAGTCTTCAGATATGTTAAGAGCTGTTATAAAGAGGACAGAAATCAATACTTCTCTATGTCCACTAAAGGTACAACAAGTAGTAATGGGCTCAATCTGCAGCAAGGGAGATTCAGGTTAGATATTAGGGAAAACTTTCCAACTACAATGGTAGTTAAGCTCTGGAACATGTTTCCAAAGGAATCCAAGTCATTGTAGGTTTTTAAGAACAGATTAGACAGATAGCTGTTAAGAATGATCTAGATTTACTGGGTCTGCCTCAGTGAAGGGGGCTAGACTTGACCTCTCAAGGTCCCTTCCAACCCTACATTTCTGTGATTTCAGTGTTAAATAGCCAAGAATTCTCATTTCACATTCCAGCTCTAAATATAGTTCTGCCCAATCTCCTCCATATCATTTAATAAACGAAGAATGTTTACAGAGAGACACCTTGCTAATATAAAAAAGTAACAACCCTAGAACACACGGTATCATCAAGCAGTTAACTATCAACTACTAACCAGGCCCAAACCTGCTTAGTTTTGAGAATTAGAAAAGATCAGGCCTATTCAGATCAGTGATACCATCTGTTGTTAAGTATCCATCTGCTAGCCCTACAATTGTTACTTACTCTGACTCCTATAATTTATTCATTCCAGAACATGTTTTTACACTTTCAGAATCACAAAAGGTGTTGAGCAGTGCTCATCCCCAATGAAATATCCCAGGGTGTGATACTCAGAAAGATCTCCACGTCTGAAAAATTGCCTGGTTGACTCATGTTTCACCTGTCACTCCTGGTCTCTCTCAAGATATACCAATAGAAATAAGCAGAAAGAGACACGCACAATACAGTAGAGAGATCTGTTTACGGTATTTGATAACTACTGGTGCACATCACAGGGATTAAAGACTCTGATGGGATGAGCTAAAACAGTTCACCACCTTATAGAATTTATGCCAACTTTTTAAAACTTGGATGCATAAAGTTAGGCATCTATATCAATATTTTGACTCCTTAAGGAAAGCAGCCTGATTTTCAAAAGCACTACCACGAGCAACTTGCACTGAAGTTAAGTGCTCAGCACCTTTGAAGACTAGGCTGTTTTTATTTAGGCGCCTTAAACATGGATGAAGAACAGGTAGCTAGCTTTAGGCATCCAAATTTGAGAGTCTAAGAACTTCGTTTTATTATTAATCTAAATTTTATTGGACTGCCATTTTGCACTAGTCCCCACTATTCTTTGGCAAGTTAGAACTATTGATTGCCCCAAACAATAACCCCAGGCCAATCTTCTCAGTCCTTGAGCTCTGGATTTGAACTCAAACTTCACTTCTCACCTTCCCCACCCTTTTACTGCCTCGGGAAGAACCCAACATGCAAACCAATCTCTCTCTCTGCATATATCAATTTGAAATCACCTGAAAGTATCAAAGGTAGGCACCTGTCACCAAGAATGGGAGCCAAGGCCACTTCAGCTGACTGCCGAAGTGGCGAGATTCCCTAGACCAAATGCCAGAACCATCAACACAAATGTCAGGCCAGGGTCTAACAATTCAAGCAACCCACTGAACTGAAGGGAAGGGGTAAGTATTGAAAAGGATACAGTAGATCTGAAGAGCTAGAGTGACTCAAAAGCTACAATAATCAGGAAATTATCTGCAATACTGGAATTTATACTCACTGAGGGATGGCGCACAACGGACATTAGGGGATGTGGCTTGTGTTCTACCCGATTACCCTCCAAGGTCAAAGTTCTATGAATTGTGAGTTCCACTGGTATAATACTAGGAAGCTAGAACCCCAAATAAGAATACAGGAGCATGGTGTTTTTAGAGAACTGAACTGATTGTGCCCCTTTGAACTGTCCTCTTCCCACGAATCCATCTTCTTTTGGGACCTATTATAATATTCCAAATTGCTGAACAGGTTCAAATGCCCTTATATATAATCTGCCAGAGACATGTTTCCTGTCCCCCTGCCTTAATGCAGAATTTCCTCATAAAAATAGAGCTGCCTATGGATGAGGACAAACAAGATTCAGTCTTGAGCTTGTGACAGTGGAAACAGTCTACTCGGGAGAGCAATAATCTCCAACATTACTGACTTCCAACAAGAATAGTGACAGAAGACTGGTATTATCTGGGAGAAAGCTGGCACCAGCAAGAAAAGTGATGAGGTGCTCCATCTATGTGCGCCTCCCCTATCTGTCCTGATGGAAAAAAAATGCACTGCCACAATATCTTCTACCATAACAGGAGCTGGGAACTGATGTATCATCTAACAGCAGAAATGGCCCTTTTATCTCCACCCACATACTAGAGGTAACTTTGGTGTCCCTCATTTAGGAGTGGGGTCAGACTTGTCTCCCTTCAAGATATGATCTAGCCTCAGTGTCACTAGGTTGGAAGTGGAAGCTGATCCTTCTTCCCCAACACCACTCTTACAGAAGGAGGAAGAGAAGAAGACAACAGCTCCATCTCCTTGCAGACTAATCCTGACATGAGAAGAAGGGCCCCTGGAGTACGCCCACCTCACCCCAAAGACAACCTCTTCCTCCAAATGCATTTGAAATCTATTCCTGCCTTTTGAGAATGTACATAAGCCTCATGTTCTCAAGAATACGGCCGCATCAAATAATGGATTTGAATTTGAATGCATTACATGGATGAGAAGATTAAAAAACACACTTAAAACCTATTAATAATGCAAATTAATTCAACTAACAAAGTGTTATCAAATCCTATGGATTATTTTCCTATAGAACTTCTTTCTAAATAGCCAGATTGTCAAAGATAAATTGGACTAGTGAGGTTGCATAGGTACCTGAAAAATCAGGTCCTCTTTCTATGGAAATCCCAGAGGAGGAGCTGTAGATAAATCTGCTTCATCCAAGAACCTTGGGCTCCTCGTCCTGTCTGGAAGAGGATTCTTCCTTCAGCCTCCTGTGCCATTCTCTTCCACTTGCACTATATGTTCAGTAACTGGAAATGGAGAGACGGTATCTACTAAACAAGTTGCTTCAGACACTTTTGTGACAGTGCACCACATTTGCTACTTCTGGTTTTTCCTCTACAGGAAAAAAGATAGCTCAATACTCTCATGCAAGACAAGAGATCCAGCTCCTGAGTTCACGTCAATGATATCTGATCGAGTACTTGCCAACTGAAGCTCCATTCTGCTTGGAATATTGACTTCCTGTTCAGCCAGTTGCCCTTTGTATTTTGAGTTTTCTTGACGTGAATAGCCTGTATCAACTGAAAACGGTGTGCCGCCTAACGTAGGAACTCTACTGCCATCCTAGTGAGACTGGATCTTTTCCTTCCTTCCTTCCTTCCTTCCTTCCTTCCACTTGTTGATGTATGAGACAGCTGTTACTAAGGTGCAACTGAGGTGTTTCTGGAACTAAAATGTTGTTAGCTTTATGGCCTTTCACTCCCAAAAAATCATGCTCCTGTTCTGACCGTATTTCTTGTTCTGATATGTCTCTGAAGAGTACACCCCAGGCTCTCATTGCTTTGACTCTTGAAGGTACTGAGACAGGCTCTTCCTGCATTCTTATCACTTGGGTCACCACTACTTCAGGCAACTTCTGACCAGGGGCATATTTCGGCCCTCTGCAACACATACACAATCTCTATTGGTTTCACTTGAGGTTGCATGGTTTTGTGAGAGTGCAGAATGGGCCCCCAGACCTATAACTGAGAGTTGTGCATTTATGCTTTCTGTTAACAGATTGTAGTTACCAAATTCTTCTCTCAGGCCTGGTCTACACTACGCTGTTAAACCGATTTTAACAGCGTTAAATCGATTTAACGCTGCACCCGTCCACACTACATTGCTCTTTATAGCGATTTAAAGGGCTCTTTAAATCGATTTCTGTACTCCTACAAAATGAGAGGAGTAACTCTAAAATCGATATTACTATATCGGATTAGGGTTAGAGTGGACGCAAATCGACGTTATTGGCCTCATTATTTTACAGTAGCTACCCACAGTGCACCGCTCCAGAAATCGATGCTAGCCTCGGACCATGGACGCACACCACCGAATTAATGTGCCTAGTGTGGACGCACACAATCGACTTTATAATATCTGTTTTATAAAATTGGTTTAAGCTAATTCGAATTTATCCTGTAGTGTAGACGTAGCCTCAGACAATGCAATTCCATTGATCTTGACTGACTTCAGCGAAGTTGCACTAATGTACCTGTTGTAATGTAGCCATGTCCCAGTTTCCAGCAGCAAGTGTTGAACTGTTCTCAGGTGAAGCTTAACCATAAAGAAATGTCTCTACACAACCCCACAGTTCTTAGTAACTTTGGGAAAGTCTAGGATGGTATTATCTATTCATTTTTAAGTTGAACTATTGTCATCTGAACCTTCACATATATTTTCTCTGAGAGCAATATAGACTTAAGAGCATGAATTAATTCTTCCGCTGGATAATGTATCCATTTAAAGGGAATTTGCTGAATTTGATGATAAATCAATAATTCTGTGATATCTCCTTAATGCCTGTTATTACTCTTTTGTAGCTATGGACACTTCTCGTATGGAATGGGCTCATACTAAAATGTCATCTATCCATTTTAGTTATGTGTGTATTCTCTGAGCTCTCAGTATGGCTATCAATATTGGAACCTTTATGAAGACCTTGGGAGACCTGATAAAGCAAAAAGAAGGCAGTGGTATTGATAATAGATGCTCATATAAACAAAACAGAGGAATCTTTTACCACATAGGTGAATGGGTGTTTGTAAATATGTTTCAGCTAAGTCCAATCTCCTAGATAGATGGCTAAAATGGATTATAATGTTTTAAAGACTGTACATTTGTTAAATTTCTTCAGGACTAGAGCGGAATGAAAATTGAAATTTCCATCCCACATAAAATGATTGAAGAGTGGGAGTTGTGTTATTTAGAATACAAATGAAGTTATGGTAGAATCGAATAGAGGATCCAGTTCAAGTGGATGGTACAGTGCACATGTCATACAGTCCCATTTACTCTCAAACTGACTAAAATGAATTATTTTTGTCTGGGTGAATTTCACCTGGGCTCAACATGCCAGCACAAGGCCTATACACTACTCTGAGGGCTTACTGGTACCTATGTGGTGCACAGACTTTGTGCTAGCTCTCTGTACAAGGGCAAATTTCACTCTTAGAAATATCCCATTTGTGTCTCAGAAAGCTTCAAACTATTGGACCCAGTGTTGTTGTTAAGGATGTTTATGGCAAAACTCTCATGGACTTAAATGAGAAAAGGGCCCATACTTTAAAAATATTATACTATCCAGATCTTTAAATTTTTAAGTGTCAGATAAAATACTTTTTATAATTATTGTCATAAATGAATACTGTTGTTTTTTGCTAAGACATAACAGCATATTTGTTCAGTTACATAGACAGATGTTGGGCCAGGGCCTCAGAGGGGGATATGCCCTTGACTTTAACTGAGCTACACTAATTTACACCATCTGAAGATCTGGCCCATGATGTACATTTTTAACAAGCTGGGTCTTGGATTATTAAGTACAAATGTTTAATTTTTTAAATAATCATTTTCATAGATTCCAAGACCAGAAGGGAACATTGTGATAATCTAGTCTGACTTCCTGTATAACACAAGCCATCGAACTTGCCCCAAATAATTCCCAGAGCAGAACTTTTAGAAAAAGCATCCAATCTAAATTTAAAAGATGTCAGTGATGGAGAATCCAACATGACCCTTGGTAAATTGTTCAGCATTAACACTACAGAGCAATTTTCTTTGTTTAGATTATTTAACTTGCAAGAATTCAGATATACGCTTGTTTCCTTCCTCAGGGCTACAGCAGCTCACCTCATTTAAGCCGTATTGTAATTCACATTCTAGGAATTCTGAATATCTGTGTGGGTGAAGTTCTAAATTCTGTATCCTGTCATCAGTGAAATAACGAGGAGGTTATGGGGAAGGACCTAAAGAACTATTCATCACTGAGTGTAGGCTCATACCTTTTAAAGATTACTCTGCATTGGGACATGTAAAGGTGCAATCACACCATCTCCAGCAACAGCACCCAGCTTTCCTTCCGAAAGTGCATTGTGCCTTTCTTTCCATGATTTGCTGGCCAATATAGATTTGGGGAGGAGACAATGATCCTGCCTTCTCTTCACCTACTGTGGGATGTCTAGTGCCAGCAGTAGTGTTAGCCCCACACAGTTTTGTATTCACTCAGCCACAAGGACAGCAGCCCATGAGGATGGAATAGTGCTGAAGGAGGTGTGCATGCATCCCAGGAGAGAATTATCAGATGTGTGAACTTTGCTTCGGACTGGGAAAGGGGACAGATGAAATTTATCCTGGTTAACTTCCCCTGATGTATCACAGCAAATTTCCTGCACTGACTCCCAAAGGTGCCCTCTCTTACAAACGCTGGGCCAAACCTTGCTCAACTTTATTCACACAAGCAGTCTCATCTAAATTAATGGGGCTGTTTGCATGAGTAAGACAAGTTCTGTATTTCCCATAGAAGCCATTTTACACATCTTATTTAGGAAAAAAATCCCACATATTTCTAGTTATGTCTGTAGTAAATGAAATCAAATATCCAGCTTTCAAACAGTTTGATAAACCAAATAATCTCATATCCACATCTGCTTGTATCAAATAACATCAGAAGGTGGGAAGTCACCTGAAAGGATATGAATGTACCAAAATTTTAATTGCTGCTCTTCTGACTGGATGAAAAGGACTAAGTATATACAAGGCAGGAGTGGCACTAAATCGAAAGATTGTCTTCCCTTTGTTCAGTACTATAAATGTCTGGAAAACAAAATGGAAAATTAAATGAGAACATTCAGTGTTTGCATTTATACATCAGGGCCCTCTCACTCAGTTCCCAACTGCAGATTCCCTCCCATCCCAGTGCCCTTAATTCCCTTCCCAGATCTTTCCAGTTGCGAATTTCCATTCACCCAATGAACAGTTGCCCAAAAGACCTTCCCAAATGCACAGTCTTTGCCTGCCTCAGGAAAAATGCTCCAAACTTCCCTCCACAACTCACTCTGAGCTGCAAATTCCTTCCTTTTCTATGCAGATTCCTCTGAAACTCTGTGTCACACACACTGGGGTTTGAAACAGTGCATTTATTCCAAAGTGTGTCATAACTGATGACCGTGTTATGGTGAGTTAGGATGCTCAGCACCTTGTAGGACTAGGCCATGAGAATCCCATCCTGTAGCATGGCCTGCTCTCGAGAGCCATATCAACCAAACAAACTCTCATACTTCAGGACAGTTCAGGATGTTTTCTTAATGATGACAAATTGATCTACCTGAACTATGATGGATATGCTCATGCACAATTATCATCTTCTTCCCCTTAGCTCATCAGCTGGGGTTGGGTCATCGTTAGCACCAAGGACTGTGTGGAAGTAGAGAAAAAACTGACAGGGATTTGCAGGGGATCTTCATGCATGACAGTCTCTGTTAGCAAGAGTTAGGCTAACTGTAACCCTAATAATGCGAGATTTGTAGAAGTGAGGATTGTGTGAGGCGAGTGGAAAAGAACTGTGTGAGAAATTGGTTCGACCTTGTGTAAATAATGTGCAGATAATACAAAATGTAGACTGGAGTCTCTTAAGTGAGAAAAACAAGATATCAGGATGACCTATGTATAAACACAATGCAGCTGTTGCTTATTATTGTCTGTAACAGAAGTATAAATGCTTGCTGTAATTGTTTACCTGTTGAGAGACCTGTCTAGGAAGGGGAGACTCTATGTCCTAGTGCACTCTTTCCCTGCTGTAGCTGCTAAACAGAATAAAGCATCTGACTTTGCTGTACCCAACCACAAAGTGAGAACTAAGTTTTTCTCTGACAACTGCCTGCTTTCCATCTTCTTTGATACAGTCTATCCATTGCTTCCTCAGATTTCCTCTGAGTCTCTTTCCTATCACCTTCTCTTCCCATGATATTTTCACCAGGTCTTCTTCATTCATCCTCTGCATGTGTCCAAATCCATAGAGTCATAGTTCTTGGATTTTGTCAGCCACATTACAACTTTGATTTCCATCCTAATACTTGCACTTCATATTATGTCTTTGTGAAACTCCTCTTATAGTGCAAAGACATCTTGTCTCAAATATCTCTAATCATCAAACTTGTCATCTTTTTTGTCACCCATGCTTCCGCACTATACAGCATTGTGGGGTGCACCACTGTTCTGGGTTTTAGTCTCAGTGGCATAGGCTTGTCATACACAACCCCTATGATGTTATTCTATGCTCTTCCAACACTCCCCAATCTCGATAATATCTCATGTTTAAACTTGCCATCTTCCCATGAACAGAAGTACTTGAACTGGTCAGTCTGGTTTAGTCTGACTCCATTAATCTCTATGTCCAGTTTCCCAGTGGCATATCCACTGACCACATGACCTCGATCTCAATCATGCTCATTTTCTTCTGATGCCATTTTAGCTAATTATACCACTGGTTTACTATTTCTTCTAGATCTTCCATTTGAGGATGCACTAATTGGTATGTCATCTGCATGTAGGAGCTGGTTCATGCATAATACTCTCCACTAATTCCTTCTTTTATTCACCAAGCGCAGATTCCTGGCCAAAGTCTCACATAGGATGAGCACCTCACTGCCAGCACTATCTGACCCCATAGTCAACGTAACTGGGACTAAAAGGTTCACCCAAAGGTCACCCCAAGCAAAAGGGATCCTCAGATGGCAGAAAATTAGTGCAGAACCTCTTATGCTGGTCTACCTTCCTGCTGCCAGCACACCATGGGACTGAAAACAGCTAGCTAGCCAATAAAATGCCCTATCTGTGCACAGAGAGACTGACCTGCACGTGGTGGCAGCAAGGGCAGTTCAGATGTGAGCTTTAAGCAATTCTGGAACTCACTCATCCAGAATCTGGCTTTTAAGACCAATACTACATCTGTGTCCTGTTGCTTCTGCCTGGGCACACTGTATTTAAATAGCCACAGATTATTATAGATTGAGTCCAGACATCTCAGATAAATAATCTACTTCTGTGTCTATTTAACTTTTGTTACTTTGTCTATATAAATTTGTACAACATATGAACAAAAATGCCATGATTATATCATGGAAACATACAGTAATTTTACATACAGGCTTATGGGAGAAACATATAGTCTAGAGGAATACATCAAAAAATTGAAAATTCTCAGAATGCATGTTTGTGGGTGTTATTTTCTCATCCATGTTATAACATGTTTAAAGTACAGAAAAGCAAGTTGTAGTAAGCAAGTTATGCAGTCATGCTGTCAACAGTCTTTTGAGGGAGCTGTTCGTACCCTAGTGGTTCTTGTCCAGCCCACACGATTCTTACCAGGTGATATTCACTCCAGGATGAAATTCACCCTGGTGCAGAGGGGCAGCACACTGCACCAGTTAAATCACACCCGGGGCGGCTCCAGGCTCCAGCACGGCAAGCGCATGCTTGGGGCGGCATGCTGCGGGAGGCGCTCTGCCGGTCGCCGGGAGGGCGGGAGGCAGGGTGCCTTCGGCGGCATACCTGTGGAGGGTCTGCTGGTACCGTGGTTTCGGTGGACCTCCTGCAGGCATGCCTCAGGAGGGTCTGCTGGTCCCGCAGCTCCACCAAAGCCATGAGACCAGCGGACCCTCCGCAGACATGCCTGAGGGAGGTCCACTGGAGCCACGGGACTGGCGACTGGCAGAGCGCCCCCCACGGTATGACGCCGTGCTTGGGGCAGCAAAATGTCTAGAGCCACCCCTGATCACACCATAACCCCTATTCTGGCATCTTAAATGGGACTGAAATGGTGCCTCGGCTTTTGCTGTCTCTCTGCAGAAAAATTAATTTAACTTTTCAGGAATGATTTGTATATATACCTCTTATGCTATGTAGGTGATATTACCTCCTGTGCAAAAGGCCAGCAAAAGGCCTGAGGAACCACATAAACCCTTAACAAGAAGGGCTAAGGTTAGGCTTAGGGTGACCAGCTGTCCCGTTTTTAAAGGAACAGACCCATTTTTTGGAACTTTTTCTTATATAGACATCTATTACCCCCCACTCCCGTCCCGTTTTTTCACAGTTGCTATCTGGTCACCCTAGTTAGGCTTAATAATACACAGGGCCTTCGTCCTGGCATGAATTTCAGGCAAAGAAAGGAGGTTACAGTAGACAGAACTCACAATTTCATTTAACTCATCTAATGTTCTGCTCTCACGTAACAATACATGTTGTGACAAAGTTCTTCCTCTACCTTGGTGGGTCCTGCGCTTATTGGCAGATTTTTTCACCTCAGTGATCTTCCCCTCTTGTGGAACCCACAGTCTGGGTCAGCTCCTCCTGAGTCTGATCAGGAGTTGGGAGATTTGGGGGGAACCTGGGCCCGTCCTCTACTCCAGGTTCCAGCCCAGGGTCCTGTGGATCGCAGCTGTCTATAGTGCCTCCTGTAACAGCTGCATGACAGCTACAACTCCCTGGGCTACTTCCCCATGGCCTCCTCCAAACACCTTCTTTATCCTCACCACAGGACCTTCCTCCTGGTGTCTGATAACGCTTGTCCTCCTCAATCCTCCAGCAGTACACTCTCTCACTCTCAGCTCCTTGCCTTCTTGCTCCCAGCTCCTCACACATGCTCCTTCTCCTCTGGCTCCTCCCTGCCTGACTGGAGTGAGCTCCTTTTTAAACCCAGGTGCCCTGATTAGCCTGCCTTGATTGGCTGCAGGTGTTCTAATTAAAGTAGCTATCTCTACTGCCTTCTAGAAAGATCTTAATTGGCGCCAGGTGCCTTGATTAACCTGAAGCAACTGCCATTTGGTTACCAGGGTACTAGGGATTTGTTTAGCCTGGGGCTAACATATCTGTTTCTCAGTACTTTACTGTAGCCATCTGGCCTTGCCCCATCACAATATTCATACTGAATGTTACTTGAGCTAAGCTCTTATTCCACTATGTCCCTTTCTTTAGTTCTTTGGAGGAAGTTCTGCCCACATTAGCTCTCTAATCCTTAAAGCAGAAGAAACCATTTTTACTAAATGAGGAAAGACAAAACCAGAGTCCCAGCATAAAATATCTCCCATCTTAGAAAGCAAACATGAAACAACACACACTTCGGAAGGCTCTAACCTTGTGGTCATTGTAGTAAGGATCAAGATCCTCCAGTGGTTCCCCAATGAGCTCTGGAGGAAGAGTCCCATAGATACCCGGTAACTTTTTGCAAGCTTGTAAGTCAAACTGAGGCTGAGGCTTTTCTTCATCATCTGGCTGCTCTCTGTGCTCCTGCTTAGCATTCCTTGCAAGTTTCTCTGCAATTCGCTTCTCAATAGCAGCCAAGGATTCAGGCGTGAACTGGTGGAAGCTATTAGAACCCGATGTTAACAAGAAGTCGGCCATCTTTTCATCCTGCTTCTTCTGTACTGGTCATTTCTCCAAGTAGGGGAAACAACTAAAACAAAAAGGATCAAGGTAAGTGACTACAGAACTGGCAAGCCAGCAAACAGAACAATGCATGAGTTAGCAATAATCATGTAACTTTTTGCCCAACTGTATGTGGCCAATAAAACACCAGAAAAATAAAACTAATTGGAAAAGTAATTCAAATGAAGAGTTGTCTGAGTGATCAAATCTGAAGAGATTTTATAGATTGAAGGTAGAATTTTGAAAAGCACCTAAATCCCATTTTCAAAAGTGCTTTACGTACTTAGGCATTTAAGTCTCATTGAAAGTCACGCTCCAAAACGTCTATTAGTCTATAAGGTGCCACAGGATTCTCTGCTGCTTTTATTGAAAGTCATTGAGATTGAGAATCTTGAGTCACTTAAGGGCATTTGAAAATCTCCACCTTAAGCTTCCATAATATTTTCTTACATCATTTATTTTCTTATAGGGTCAGGAAGGGGCATCTTCCACATTCATATCAGTGCCCTGAACAGCTATAAGTTTTCTCCTGCTTTACATCCCACCTCCCTAGAAAAGTGGAGGAACAAATGTTCAGATAAGCACAAAGTAAGTCACCTAAATCCATATTTGGACACCTTAATAAAAGTGATCTGATTTTCACACACGCTGAGCAATCAACACTTTCAATTCAGCACCTCTCAAAATCAGCCCACTACTATTTAGTTATCTAAATACAGATTGATTTAAAAGTCTAACTTTTGGCACCCAAGATTAAACATCTTGCCCTGAGTATGCTTCCTCTCAACATTCCCAACTCCTGCCAGAATGGAAAATAAGTGACTGGAACTGGGAATTCTTGCATCTATATTAACTTACAGGAATAAAGTGCAAATGCAAAATCAAACCAGAGGAATGATGGACTTACAGATCTTCCCTAAAATACACAGTGATAGCTGTCAAAATTAATGTAAAAATACATTAATTATTAATTATTATTATTATTAAGAAAACTGATGTGAATTCATCCCCATGTCAAGAACCTGCACAATATCTATGCACTGTTTAAGTCCCATTGAAGCCCTATTTTGAAGACTTCAGTGGGACCTAAATGGCACAGAGGCCTTGAGCTGGTCCCCTACCCAAGGGTGGGCTGAGAAATTTTTTGCCAGCAAGAGTAATCTTCATTCTCTAATATGTATCAATAAAACACATATTACATGAGAAATGAAGAGGCTTTTTATCCCACAGCAGCAAGACCATACTTATGGTACTAAATTAAAATCTAACTCAGTGACAAACAAAATCACTCAGGTCTTGAAGTGTGGTACACTGTTGCTTTGGCCTGCTTATGCAGGACATGTGTTTTGTTCAGCTACTACTATTTTTCTCTGTTTTCAAATATTATTTGTCTATTTGTACTGGATACATCCTGATAGTTTGCTTCTATTAAGCTCTGTGATGACAGCATTTTTTTTAGCAAACAAACCTTTAACTGGACCCTGTATGACAAAAAACATATTTATTGACTCCATTTATTTGAGGAAAGGAGTCTTTCTAATAGCTATTGTTTTCCCTGTTCTGACTTTGTTTTAAGATGAATTCATTAGATCGTCATTGATCATGACATATCACAGGGGAATGACTTGCATTATCCTGTACAACATACTTCACATTGCTACCAATCTGAACAGTTAGGGTTCAGCTGAATTAGTATATGGTCTTGGGTTCAGATAATCTGCATACTCTTCGTCAGTTATATCTTTCCTTAAATTCCCCAACTTGTTCCCCTCCTTATGTCCCCATTGTCATGAAAAAATAGGAAATTACAAACGCCTTTCAACAAACCAGAAATGAGTTTTCTTACACTCTCATTGTTCTCTGACTCAACACCACAACTACAAATGGCATTTTCATTCCCATAAATAACACCAGCAGACAAGGGCCAGCTAATCATCTTGTTGTCCTTATTATGTGAAACATGTCTTAAGTGATGCTTAAGTGAATGACAAAAATTGGGTGGTTAACAGTGGTGGTCTTCTAATACAGGTGGAGCACTGTAGCCAGTACATTTGGGGAATATTTGGGGGTGGTTTCTTAGGCCTGGCCTACACTATGCGTTTAAACCAAATTTAGCAGCATTAAACCGATTTAACCCTGCACCCGTCCACACAACAAGGCTCTTTATATCCATATAAAGGGCTCTTTAAACCAATTTCTGTACTCCTTCCCGACGAGAGAAGTAGTGCTGAAATCAGCATTGCCATGTCGGATTAGGGTTAGTGTGGTCGCAAATCGATGGTATTGGCCTCTGGCCGGTATCCCACAGTGCACCACTGTGACTGCTCTGGAAAGCAATCTGAACTCAGATGCAGTGGCCAGGTAGACAGGAAAAGCCCCGCAAACTTTTGAATTTCATTTCCTGTTTGTCCAGCGTGGAGCTCTGATCAGCATTGGGTGGCGATGGAGCTCAATCCAAAAGAGCTCCAGTATGGACCAACAGGAGATACTTAGAGCTGATTGCTTATGGAGAGACAATCTTCTATCAGAGCCCATTACAGAAGACGAAATGAGGAAGCATTGAAAAATCTCCGCTTGTGACAGAGCCAACACACTGCTGTGTACAAGCGGAACGGAAGCCAAAGAATCAAATGGACGCTTTGAGGGAGGAGGGAGTACTGGGACTCCCCTTCCTCACTGTCCCGCGTCTCGAAGCATTTGAATCTTGGTGAGCTCCCAATGCCTGAAGGTCAAAAAATTTTCCGGTGTTCAGGTGTATGTCGTCAATTGTACACCTTCCCGCCCCCCAAGAAAGGGGAAAAAACGTTCTCGCTTTTTTCATGTACCCTGTGTCTACTGCATGCTGCTGTAGTCGCAGGAGCTGCAGTGCTGATACCATGATCCCCTTCCCGTGGCAGGTGCAAATGATGCTATCATTTCATCATCAGCCGTGAGTGCCTCCTGGCTGCCTTGGTGGGTCGCCGGGACTCGTAAAATGGAATGACCCCGGTATCCCCGGCAGAGGTAAGAAGGCTGGTAACCGCTTCATCATAGCAGCTGAGGCTGGCTCTATCAGACCCACCTTTCATGTCTAAAAAAGATTCTGTACGGCTGGATTCATACAGTGGAGTGGGCTCCTCTCCCCGCCCCTTTAGGCAGCGGAGGGGTGCCTCCCCCTCATTTTATCTCACTAAAGTAGTGTTTCTTATTCTGCACTCTTTATTACTTCATCACACAATGGGGGGGACACTGCCACGGTAGCCCAGAGGGTTGGGGAGGAGGAAGCACAGGTGGGCTGTGCAGGGGCACCCCTAGATGCATGCAGCTCATCATTTTGTGAGGATCTCTGGGGCGCTGACACAGAGCAGCTGTGCTCTCTGGTTCTCTAGTACACTTGCCCCATATTCTAGGCAGGACTGACTCTATTTTTAGACAAAACATAAAGAAGGGAATGACCCAGGGAGTCATTCCCATTTTTGTCCATGCGCCCCCGGCCGACCTCAGCAAGGCCAGCCAAGAGCACCCATGACAGCAGCAGATGGTACAGAACGACTGATAATCGTCATCTCATCGCCAATTTACAATGGCATGGCAGACGGTGCAATAGGGCTGGTAACCGTCTCTGCTACCTTGCAAAGGCAAATGAATGCTGCTGTATAGCACTGAAGTACTGCATCTGTCAGCAGCATCCAGTACACATACGGTGACAGTGACAAAAGGCAAAACGGGCTCCATGGTTGCCATGCTATGGCGCCTGCCAGGGCAATCCAGGAAAAAGGGGCGCGAAATGATTGTCTGCCGTTGTTTTCACAGAGGAAGGATTGAGTGATGACATTTACCCAGAATCACCTGCGACACTGTTTTTGCATTGGGATCTGAACCCAGAATTCCAGTGGGCGGGGGAGATTGCGGAAACTATGGGATAGCTACAGGATAGGTACCCACAGTGCAACGCTCTGGAAATCGATACTAGCCTTGGTACATGGATACACACTGCCGAATTAATGTGCTTAGTGTGGTCGCGTGCACTCGACTTTATACAACCTGTTTTACAAAACCAGTTTATGGAAAATCGGAATAATCCTGTAGTGTAGACATACCCTTAGGACAGAAGTTTGCCTGAATAGGGTGATTCTGTAAACATGTTTGTGTGTACCTGTATCCAAATGGATCTCAAGCGTCTACGCACAGAGAGAAGAACAATCGTCCCCTGAACTAACTGTGTCAGAAGTAGGCACCCCAGAACCCACCAGGTGAGGGAATGCAGTGCTGTTACTGAGACAAAAAATAATCAAATGAACCAACCGACCAAGAGGTACACTATAGAATATTCTTTTCTTTGGCTTGGTTTATCACCAGAGTAGATAAAAAGATTCTGAGAAGCAATGCAGAGAACCATGAAACAATACAGTCAGGCAGAAAATTCTGACCATCCATTTCCTCTCCATCATTTTCATTGGAGAAACCTGCAAATGCCAGCTGCAATCACAATTAAACATTTGAAAATCATGGGCTTGTAGACCCAGGAACTAATAGGGGCAAATTCAGCATTTAGTCTAAGTGGGCTGGATTCTCTGGACTTGCACGTGCACAGATGTGCGAAGTGAATGTAGAATTCTACTAAATCAGCATTCCCAACTCATGTACACAGGTAATAGCTTTTGATTTTGATTAATCATGTACACAGATGAAAATTACTAAACAAGAAGCTTAATTCTTCCTTTGATGAAGATAGGAGCAACTCTGTTGAAGTTACACTAGCACAAGATTGGTGTGAAGGGAGAATCAAGCCCCTCGTACAATGCATTGGAGAATCGATCCCAGTGGCCCAATTCTAACATTGAACCAAACTTGTTCTTAAAAGAAAAGAGAAATGATTATATATGTCATAAGTAGATAGGTAAGGTAAGGGTTAATTTTCTTTTTCCTGTAAAGGGGGAACAAAGAGAACCAAACACCTGACCAGAGGACCAATCAGAGAACTGGATTGTTTAAAGCCAGGGGCGGGAATGTGTATACTCGGGGTCTTTGTTGTTTTCTCGGCTATGGGTAAACAAGTTTCCTTCTAACTCCCTCTTATCTCAAATATTCTACTAAAAGTCTGTGAGTACAAAGGAAAGCAAAGTAATTCGGCTATGAAGAGCTTTGTGTTGTACGTACAGATGTGATGCTGTGTCCGTGTTGCTTCCTCGGCTGGGGAGCCAAGTTCCTTCTATCTCTCCTTTATCTCAAATTCTCAACATCTGTGAGTACAAAGGAAAGCAAAGTAATTCGGCTATGAGACTTTGTGTTGTATTACATTATGTTGATTTGTTGGACTGGTTTAATCGCCTAATCTTTTAAATCAACCTGTTTATTCATATTTTACTTATAAGCAAGAGCCTGTATGAGTTTTCTTAATCAAATTATTTTTGTATTTTCTTCTTTTTATATAAAGTCTTTTGAAAACTGGTGGAGTTCTTTCCTAGTGAGGTAAAGGGATACGATTTCTGTACCAGTACCTGTCTCCCACGGGAAGGAGCAGAGAAGGAAAAGGCAAAGCCAAGCCTGTTGATTTTGCATCTAATTGTCCTGAGGAATGAACGCTTATCTCTTGGAAGCAGAAAAACAGTTCTTGGTACGTACAAGCAGAACCAGGAGGAAGCCTGGGAGAGGGGGAAGGGGTTATCTCTCCTGCTATCTGAACTCAAGGGATGGATCTGGGGGTCACCCAAGGAAGGGTTGGACACCAGAGAGAGGAAGGGATCAGGCCCTATAAATTCCTGACCTGGTGGCAGCGAGAATATCCAAGCTGGTAAGTGAGCTTGGGAGTTCAAGGAAGCACCCAGGTTTTTGGACGCTAAAGTCCAAGATCTGGGACAGGAGGCCTATTACCACAATAACTACCCCTGTTGACGACAGAGCTGTAGAGGAACCTGTTGCTCCAGCCCATGCACACTTCAAGACATGCAAAGATGAGGCAAGGCTTCCTGTCGAACTCGATCAGCCCCTTATACACTGTACCAGAGCCCAGGGTACAGGAGTCTGGAGAGGGCAAAATATACTGGTACTGTCTGAGTAGTTTCTGTTCCCGTGAGTGACCAGAGCAGGGGCTGCACTAGAGTAATCAGGAACCTGCTAGAACCAATTGAAGACAGACAGCTTGATAAGACACTCAGCCAATAAAGGCAGCTAATCGAGCACCTGGGGTTAAAAAGGAGCCTCACTCCAGTCAGGCAGGGAGGAGCCAGAGGAGAGAGCAGTGTGTGAGGGACTGGAGCAAGAGAACAAGGCTGAGAGTAGAGCTGCTTGGAGGACTGAGAGCAAGGTTATCAACACCAGGGAAGGTCCTGTGGTGAGGATAAGAAGGTGTTTGGAGGAGGCCATGGGAAGTAGCCCAGGAAGTTGTAGCTGTCATGCAGCTGTTACAGGGGCAACTATAGACAGCTGGCATCCACAGGACCCTGGCTGGACCTGGAGTAGAGGACGGGCCGGTTCCCCCAAATCTCCAACTCCTGATCAGACTCAGGAGGAGTCTACCAGACTGTGGGTTACAAGATCACTGAGGTGAAAAACTGCCAATAAGCGCAGGAACCACCAAGGTAGAGGAAGAACGTTGTCACAACATGTATTGTCGCGAGACAGCTGAGCAGCTAATTTGTGATTATGTAGTGACCTCCTTGTCTCGTACACTTCACATATGTCTTGTGAATGTGTCAGGAGAAGTTCCTGTGTAAGCATATCATTCAACTTCAACGGTCATAAGTGGTCAGATAATGCCAGACTCATCGGTTGTCAGCAGTGGGGATCGAACCTGAACCTCGAGCTTAGTGTATGGAGCCTCTGCCACATGAGCTAAAAGCCGCTCGCTTGTTAGCTAAGGCTGTAGAGCAAACTCATTAATCTCTCTCTCTCTCTAAGTGGTCTCAGTGCCACTAGGTGGGACAGAACACCACATGCAGGAGGTGTGAGGGTTACACACTTCCCCTAGCTGAGGAAGCATGTCCTGAGCTTCAGAGACTTCCCAGTTGAAATTCTGGACAAGCCCTGACTTGTAACACCGACAGATCCCAGTGATTGGTGGGTAGGATTGAAGCTGAGGCCTCTGGAGCTTAGTGTATGAGCTGCTACTGCATGAGCTAAAAGACAACTGACTGTTAGCTAAGGCTGTAGAACAAACTCATTAATCTCTCTCTCCAAGTGGTCTCAGTACCACTAGATAGGACAGAACACCACACACAGGAGGTGTGTGGGTTACAGTCACTTCAAAATGAATTTTCACCAGAACACTCTAAGACACTTCTCCTTAATGAGGGCTATTTTCATATCTTACTGACATCTGCAATTTCTAGAGAGTAAGGGAATGGGAAAGGGAATTCTATGTTCTCTTTATGCTCAAAAATGGCTGAACTATTTTTGGTCAAACTTTCTTTAAAAAACAACAACAAAAAAACCTTCAAACCTTCATAGATCAAGCCTTGAATATTTCAATCTAAAAGATGGAAGTTTCAGAAAGTTCTAAGTGACTAAAATTAAAGTGTTAGAATGGAAATGGTTATGCAATCTTAATTACTGCAGTTACTTCTACTCCTTTTATAATCTCTTATCGAGATTTCTATTTACCATCATTTTCGTGCTGGAAAAAGGTTTAAATGTTTTTCATTCTTACACTACACTTATCAAACCTGCTATGTTTCAAAGTATATATTTAACATTGTTATTCTTCAAACTCAGACATATTCAGGAAATGGCCAAAATGATTTAATGGGTCTTTATCATGTCTAATTTCTTCTAATCTATAAAGTACAAACATTTCTACAAATAGCCTGGGTCAGCCCTGATGTTTCTAAATATAGTTTGAAAGCACACAACTTAAAAAGGAAAATCATCAATGACTGAATGAAGAACTGAAATGCAGGGTTTTTTTTTAATGCAATAATGGCTGTTGTGACTCACATTTTTCACAACAGAGTCTGTATATTTCCACTCTTCTCGGCATATTTTTGAAGTGTGAGGCTTCAAAGATCTATCCAACACACTGTGTTTCTGTAGTATCATTATGCATGGAATGAACATTTCTCTCCTTAATCCTACTTAAACCCTGGCAACACCAGCCTGTGCTGATAAAAATGGATTGGTTATGTAAACAGGGTTGATTAGATACCAAAGTACCAACATAACTGGTTCCTATGTCACAGTAGTGAATGGAAACAATCAATAAAATGCTTTCAACATTAAAAATGATTGTGTTTGATAAGATCAGTACTCCTCTGGTAACTGTAATCCTTCTTTTACTTTTCTCCACCCTGAAGATGTCTTTCAGCTTTTATTCTTAAAAGGTAAAGTCACACCAGTGCACAAGATCCATGCAACATTTAAGACTCACTCAAGTTCTCAAAACAGGGTTTATGTGGCACATAAGCTTGTGCGGGCTCTCTGGCATTGGCATAAATGGGTCTACAAATTTACCCTAATTATGAGCTCAACTTGAGAAGTGAGTGAAAGTTCATGGAATGTCACACTATCCAGAACAAATGTTGATGGGAAAAGTTGCAAAAGCAAGACAGAGGCTGAATTAGTACAAACAAAGACCTACTGATACAATTCAATGTTAAGATTATGACTGGTAAGCAAGAAGATTAGAGGACCAGAAATCAATTAAGTGAGGAACAAAATATGAAGGGATGGACTCTTCCACCCATCACCCCCTTTTGGGAGCCTTAAAGAGAGAGACTTGTGATCAAAATTGGCTACTGGAAAGACTTCACCATCATGGCTGCCACACCCACAATCTCCTGGGACATCAGATCTTCTCTGTCCTAATCCTGAGAGATATCTTGACAAGGCCAGAGAGAGGGACCCAGATGACACCACCACTTCCACCGGTGCCAGCTAAATTCCGAATACCACCTGGGATGTGAGACAGTTTATCCTACCCTTTCCCCTCTCCATGTGTCCTTTTCTTCCCCAAACTTATTTCTACTCTTTCCTATCCCTGTCCTTTTTCCTTCTGTCCAGTAAGAATCTGGTTTAGCCAGCCAAGACTGGATATTTTGCAACACTGCTGTAAGCCTGTGACCAGAAAGATGCAGCTAAAAGAAATACCATAAGCAGCCCAGTGCTGGTACAAGTTTGCCAATTTTGGGGATGGCTGATGAGACTGCTGTGCCACTATTTCTCCTGTAGTAAGGCTGCAAGTGAAACTCCGTGCCCGAGACAGAAGCTGCATTTCTATCTTTGCTGTTCTTTTCTCTCTCCACTTTGTGTGTGTTTGTTTTGTCTTCTAAGGAACAGGATCAGACTTTAACAGCAGCAATGCATCTCTATGAATTCTTTACTTTTTCTCATCTTTAATACTATCTAAAAGACTGTCAAACAAGGTGGTTTTTTTTCCTTCTAAAAACTCTCCCTAGCTAAAGCAAAAGGGAACAAGGGATGCTGTTAAAGCAAAACTCTTATTTAATACTACACATTTCAAATGCTCTGTTTCCCTTCTTTCCTGTATCTTTAATAAAAGGCTAAAAGGATTTTTAATGGTGCGTTTGACATGGTACTAAGCATAGAAGATTAGGGTTGGAAGAGACCTCAGGAGATCATCTAGTCCAACCCCCTGCTCAAAGCAGGACCAACACCAACTAAATCATCCCAGCCAGGGCTTTGTCAAGCTGGGCCTTAAGAACCTCTAAGGATGGAGATTCCTACACCTCGCTAGGTAACCCATTCCAGTTCTTCACCATCCTCCCAGTGAAATAGTGTTTCCTAATATCCAACCTAGACCCCTGCCCACTGCAACTTGAGACCATTGCTTCTTCTGTCAGCAGGCTGAGGTCTCTGTATAACAAACCCTGAACCTTGTTTAACTCCATTTAATGTTGGACAGGTACTGCGTAATGTTCACACTTTTGACCCTTTGGGCCCCTATATTCCATCTAAATTAATACAACACTACACATGGGTGACTTCCACTCTAAAGGCCTGATTATACCTTGAGCTGCACACCTGTGCAGGGGGATAATGGGGAATAAGACCAAAAGCCCTTATGTTCCTCCATTTCCTCCCCAGACCTCGAGCCAGAGGGCCGAGGAGTTTGCTCCTGCTACTACACCTAGCTAGCTGAAAATTACCACCCCTTGGAGCCAGAGAGAAACAGGGAGTCACAATTCCTTCCCTTAGGTACCCCTCAGGCAGCACAGCAACGGTCTAGTTTTTTACTGTAGTCTGTGATTCTGTGACACAATGTAGCCCTAAATGAGAGACAGGATAGCCTGGTGACACTGGTGCTTATCTGGGGCTAAGGAACCTGGGTTCAGTTCTCTGCTCTGTCCCAGATTCCTTCTGTGAGCTTGGGGAGGTCACTCTCTCTCTTTCTGTGCCTCAATTCCCCATCTGTAAAATGGGGATAATAGCACTTACCCACCACACAGGTACGTTGTTAAGATAAATACTTTAAAGATTCTCAGGAGTGCAGATGCTATGCTAGGCGAAGCCATGTAAGTATCTATTGTCAGTGTTCAAAGGCTAATGGCCAGACTTGGCGAGCCTTGCTCATGTTGAATAGTAAGTTACTCCTCAATTATTCCCATTGATTTCAATGGGACGCCTCACAGAATAAGGTAGTACTAAACATGAACTACCATGACACAATCTGGCCCTTAACAGGCAATAACATTTTCATTTGAATTATATTAGATGTAAAAGTTAAACATAAACAAACTGAGCCCAATATTCCAAAGTTGTATTTTTTGTGTAAGATATGTTTAGGTCGAAGTGTAGCCATTGTTGTCTGCACTAGCCCCATGGGTTTCTTTTAAATTATTTGATGCTGTGCATCACACTTGAATCCCCCCCTCTCCTTTTGATATGTCTTTGGCATTTTCCTTTGGCCCCCAGAGTGAAGTGCTGTCTCCAGTGGTGCAATATATAGGAATACTGGGATAGGAACATGCAGAGTGAATGATGAACATATACAGTTTAGGGTTACTGGCATAGGTACAGAAACTCATATGTGCATGCACACACTTTATTATCCAGTTTATGAAGAATGCAAAATGGTAAGGAAGGGGGTGATATAAAGGTTCTATTGCCAGGAGTTTGGGATGATTTGATAAGATAATGTTTTCAAAAGCACTTAAATCATTTAAGAAATTAGTCCCACTGAATAAACAATGGGATCTAGGTTCCTAAGTGACATAGGTTTTTTCAAAAAGATTAATCACAATCCACAAGAAGCATTTTGCAATTTAGTGCATTCACATTGGTAAAATGCTTCAAGTTCCTCAGCTGGAAGATGTTATGCGAGATTCTCTATATACTGAATAATTTCTGTGTTGCTACCGCTATATATGTTAAGAAGGTATAACACATGAGAATAAGAGGGGTGAACAGAATAAAGAAGTCCTTGAAATTGCAGAGAATTCACTCATTACTTCTGCAAAAGCTGATGACTGTTTTTTGTGGGTTTTTTTCAAAAAGCATAATTGAGTCAAGCCCACAAAAAATGATTTACTTAGGGAGTGTTCCTAACATGGATTATCATTGGCCAAATCGCCATCTGGTGTAACTCAGCATAGCTTTGCTCATTTCAATGGACCCACACAAATTATAATGACAGAAGTTGTAGTCTATTATGACTAAAGATAGACAGAAAGGAATGCTTTTAAAACATATAGAAACCTTTAAGATTACCACATCTGTCAGAAAGTATGTCATTGGTGTTTTTTATTTTAAATTAGTGCTCATGAAAGATACAAAAGGCAAAGGAAGCTGAAGGCCTGTGTTTATTTTTAGAATAAATACAACACAAGCAGCAACCTGAAATTCTTAACTCTTTGGTGTGTGTGCTGAGAGTTCCCACTTGTACAAGTATTCAGCCCTTACTCAGCCCCTTAGCTAAAAGTGCAGACAGGGATATTGACAATTGTGGTAGTAGTTTTCGGGACACAAACACCCTGTTTATTAGGAATGGGACTAATTCCTCCAATTTATTTCACATAATCCAGGCAACAGTTAACAGATGGTAATGACTTGCAGTCCCTACTAACCTGGGTCAAATTCAAGCTGGTGACCTACAGATGAAAGGTTTTATATCATGTTACCAATCCCCTGAGCCACACATACCAAACATTGTACTCAGAAGAAAAGAACTCAGAAGTGTGGGTTTCTGAAACTGTCCAACAAAATTTCATTGAAGTGGCTAAGATTTTTATTATTCCAGGAGAATAGTTTTTAGGAAATGCACAATATTGAAGTAATGGGCCACACTGATACTGTCATGTAAACCCAGGTATGAGACTCAGTTTCTTTGTTACATGCTTTGCCAGGCAACTCTACAGGTTATGACATCACATAATGCAGTAACGAGACACTTCTTTCCTAAAATCAGACATGTTTGTACACCTTGTGTATAAACCAAAAGCAGAACTGGTGTAAATAAAGGAAGGACACAACTTTAATTTCATTCATGTCAGGATAAAGCAGCAGCCTCCATAATACATCAAAAATGAAACCTCTGAATAACTGACCCACAAGCCCTTTATCAGCTTCCAACCAACTCTGCCTCCACTGTATCTGCTTGTAAATCCAGTTTAATGAGTTTTGCTGGCATCTACTGTAGCAGAATCATTGCATTCTGACATTACCATTGACTTATTGATAAGATAAAGTCTTCTGAAAACGAACATGAGCTAACAGGAAATGAATTCAGAGGATTTCATCCTCATATTGTAGTAGTATTTGGAGACTGACAAATATTAGGCTTGAATTAAATACTGGTAGCAAGTAACAATTCTCTGATGATAAAATACTTCATATTATTTTTAGTGAGCTAAAATATACTGCTTTCTTTTCATGTGCTGCTATTTCAAATTATACAGACATTATACAAATAAGTCAGAGGGAAGCAGTGCTGTACAGTTACTGATGCACATCTGTATAGGTTTCCAAATAATACAATTCACTGAAGCCCAACAGCTTTTGGTATCTATTCTGCATAATCATCGGAGATTGACCTCAAAATTCATTCACTATAAATTACTCAGACTTCAGATTGAGGACAGTTTTCCACTTTGTTACACTGAAAACAATGGAGCTAAACCAGCATAAAACATGTAATAGAGTGGACCACTCAGAATCTATTCAGTCCTACATACAATGACTACCTTGAAAACAGAAAGCACCTGTATGATGTCATTTAATAGCTCCATATTGGGCTAAATCCTACATATACTACTCACATGAGCAGTCCCATTCACTACACACATAAGTAAAATATGCCAGATTTAGCTACTCTTATGTACTTTCAAAAATAAATTCTAACGAATACAGGATGTTATGAAATGATGATTAAAACATTCCCTACAACTACTATGTGATAGTCATTGCTGATAAATAAAACAAAGCTTTGTACACTAATTGCTTAAAGTCACGTTCTATATGACTGGTTGGGCCTTTTTTGGAACTGTGATACCTGTAAGATCACCTACAGAGTACAGATCTAATCACCAATCTAATCATCAAAACTACAAAGAGGTCTTTCATTCACTGGAAGAGATAATAGAGCTGCAGAAACAAATCAGCATATAATATTTACATATTGGGTTGGTTTGAATTCTGAGAACAAAAACAGGGTCTCCATCAATTGGCACTGAATTAGGACAGGAATAAAGCATGAATTTCAAACCCGCATTTAACAGAAACTGGGGGAAATACTGCAGTCCCCATTTCACATAAGACACACAAAGAGAGACTGAATTAGATGATCTAGGAGAATACTAGATATGAGAGACAGGGGAAAGATGGGAGATGCAGACTAGTTAGTCCAGCATGTATGAGAAGCACCAAGGACCCGAGTACCCCTCCATGGCTCCACTAGACCAATAGACTCAGTCTGGGGCAACAGGCTCCACCACACACTTTCCCAACTGCCTGCAATATCAACGGGCTATTTATTGCTGATTTTTGCTCAGATACAGTGATCAGCTACTTCCTTTTATCCCCCACTGCACCTCCATCCTTCTGCAGCCCATCCTTCCTCAGACCTGGAACCATACACCCCTCCTTCTACCTTTTTCCTCTCAGCCCCTTCCTACCTAAAGCCAGGACATCTCTCTCACCCTGCCTTTCATCTCCATCAACAGATCACCCCCCCAAAGCTACCCCTCCCCCCGCATAAACCCTTTCTTCCCTTACTCCTTTCACCAGCGTTTTTCCACATACCTTCTTCCACCCCAACCCTTCATCCCGCAATGAGTTTTAACCATCAAGTCGCACACATAGCTGGTCCATGTGACCTTATTACTGTTGCCCTCTTCCCATATGTCTTTGATTGTAAGTGCTTGTGAACAGAGACTGTTTACACCTATGTCTGGACAGTGCCCAGCATGGTGGAGCCCTGATCCTGAGTGGGACCTCTGAGTGCTACTGTAATATGAATATTAACAGGCGACCTGTGTGAGCCAAATTCAAAGTCACAGATTGAGAAATATAGTAGCAAAATTAGCTTTGTGGGTAAAGGAAGTGGAGGTTCTTGAAAGACAAACTGCAGAAAGAGAGCATGAAGAAAGGGAGTTTGCCTTTGTTTGCTGGAATGTATTGAAAATTTGCTTTCTTATTTGGTGGAATGGAGATTTGACAGTATTGTTTGGAAAAGCTGGTGGATATTCCACTCAGATGGAGAGAAAGAGATTCTTCTCCCTGGGAGAGTGAGAGATTATTGTTTTCTAAGGAGGAACGATAGTCTGCCAGTTTACCATCAAAAATTGTGTATGTCTGGAGGCCAAGTTTAGCAATCAGAAAGTTAAGAACTGACCTACGGTCTGGGGGCCAATCCACAGTCCACTTAAGCCAACAGGAATCTTTCCTTTAACTTCAGTGGGCTTTGGGGCTGTCCCTAGGAGTATGGAAGATGGAAACATTTTATTTCTGTCACTCACCCTGAATACTATTTCACAATTTCATTGCCTTTGCATGGAAAACCCATGTGGAAGCTGATGCTGAATGACAGCTCATTGATTGTCATTACATAATGCCATAACCAAGTTTGTAAATGAGACAGATGAAGATAAGGAAGTGGGGGAGGGGAGATGGTAAACATTTTTATTTTCCCTATTTTCAATTATTTTTTTAAAATAAATACTATGGTTCAGAGGCTAAAAACTACAGTCTCCCTTTCTCCCAGCCCAGCTGCTGTACTTTGCAGATAGCCTGGCTGCTTTTAACTAAATTGAACTGATGCTGAAACAACACCTAGGCTTTGGTGCTTAACTGACTCAGGAACCTGAACTAATTTCAAATGAGACTTAGGCTCCTAAGCACCTAAGCCATTTTGAAATTTGAATCCAGGCTCCTAAGTCACTTAGGCACCTTTGAAAACTTACCCCCTACCTTTTCCCTACACTTCTCATCTGTTTACTATGAATTATTTTTCCTAATAAATAACATGTTCCATAATTTTTTTTCTAAAAATCATAAATTTAAACATTCATCAGCCTTAGTACAATTGCCATAGTACAATTATTGTGTACATTACATTGACTAATAAGTCAATCTAAACATGCATTTGTGAGTAAATAGTGCATGCTTGGTTGTTGGCAATACTGAGCGGGGCCTCATACCTTACAATGCTCTGAATGTGAGCAGCAGTGGCAACCCTATCATGCCTTCTTGCTTAATTTAGTTTATGGGACCAAATGGTCAATGAGTAAAAACAGAAACATCTGAGGAGATCATCTCATGCTTCTTGGAACAGAAAGAGTACAGGAATGATCTGGAAACTTGTTCAGACTTCCTAAATGAACAGTTATTTTAAAAAAAATACACCGAGTGACTGACTCAGAGAGGGAAGGCTGTGCATCAGAGACATACCTGGCCACTGTGCATTCTGAGAGATAAACTCCAGCTAGGGAACCTCATCCACAGAAGAGAGTGGAGACTTGAGGCAACTGAAATATAATTCCTATGGGGCAGTGGGGCAGCATAATTGACAAAAACTCAACGTTTTCTAAAGAAAGCAGAAACTTTTTAAAAAAATAATTTAGTCAAAAACCCAGTTTTCCATCAAAAAGCAGTTTAAATTGAAGTTTGTCAGTCAGCCCTATTACTCAGAATTCCCTTGATAGACAATTAAACCTGCTTTAACACTGCTTTTTCCTGCCAGAGTGGTGCAAAACAACATGATCAGGGCTGAAGGATCTGACCTCTCCTATCAAGAGCACTGAATTATTTTGGGGAGTATGACACAAGGACTATGTTATGGTTTATGAAGCGTTATAGAATAGGCCACAGAAAAATTAAAAAGGCATCGTTCCTAGTCCAGGTCAGTTTGGCCGCTCCAGATGCCAGGCTGTTGGGATACAGACTAACACAGCTACCTCTCTGAAACCTGTCAGAATGATTTCAGTTATTCTGTCCTCCACGTCCTCAAAGGAATGAGCTAGCAGAGAGAGAAATGCCGATTACTACGGGAATTCTACAACAAAGAGACCTTATAGAGCAACAAGGCAACCCTGACATCAGTTTGCAGAGTATCTAGCTTGAAAAGCTAAAATGCTGAAAATCGCAACTGCTCCTCCCAATTCCTAATTTTCCCTCATCTAAATTGAATTGAAAATTTATATAAAAATATATGAAACCCACTTAAAATTGTTTAATTTTTTACTATCACTGTCCTTAATAAAAGGAACCTAGTTTAAAATAGAGTCTCATGTATTTAACTCTTCCGTTTATGCACTCAAGTTGATTATACCACTTGCTTTGTGGTATTGTACACCTGTAGCACAACATCTCCAATCTGGAGTGCTTGGCACTGGCTCTGCTGCTATAAAGATCATTCTCCTAGCCCTTCACCCTGACCATGTGACCCTCTCTTTTCATCCCTCCATTCCCCCTTTTCTAACACATCAAACACAAAGTACTTCTATTCCCTTTCACAGCCCTTCATAACCTATCCCCACCCTACGTGTTATTTCTTACTCACTATTGAAATATCAGCTCTAGTTTCCTTTGCCCACTTGTTACCTTCATACCTTCTCCTGTGCTCCCCCCCCCATAAACATCCACAAAACTAATGCATCATCTTTCTTCAGCTCCCCCCTTAACATCTTCTTTTTCATAATGCCTACAAAATACTTGACAATGGCTAGGCAGCTGAGATCACAGCCTATGATGTTAATCAATATTGTCTCATTTTTCAATGTCATGACCTGCAGGAACAAAGTCCACAGGATCCCAGTGTGCACACAACACCTGGTTGGCATCAGCCAGAACTACAACTCCCTGAAGCTCAACTCAGACAGCAGGCTCCATCCTTGGGCCTGATTGGCAGAACACCAGAGCTCCGGGTTGGGTTGATTCCCCTACTTAAGTCAGGAGGAGGAACAGGAATTTGTCTATATAGCTGGGCTCCACCCTACTTCTTCTTACCTAACACTGTGTGCTCTTATTTCTTGATCCTGATCCAGACTGATTTCTGGTATATGACTCTCAGTTCCTGACCTTCTGATTCTGAACCCCAGGTGGTGTGGGGACCTGGCACCTGGCCCTATGCCAACCACAAGGCCCAGCTGCCTACCTCCTGGTCCTGACATAGTCCCCCATTTGTCTGTCTGCATCAGTTGTCTCTTATCTTATCCTGTAAACTCTCTGGGGCAAGATATCTTTTTGCTCTGTGTTTGTACAGCACCTAGCACAATGGGGTCCTGGTCCATGACTACGGGCCAAGGTGCTACGGTAAACCAATTAATAATAAAGATCAACACAAAGACTACAATTGTATTTGGTTCACTGAACCCTCCCCTCATTCCCACTTATAAGTGCATGTAGGATGCCTAACATAGTCTAGCCCAGAATGTATGTAATCTGAGGGAATAATCATTGCTAGGAGAAAACTAACTTTTTCCATGTTCTAATTAAAAAATCTTTACACTTTCAAAATTAACACTATAGTCTCATAGATTTTGTATTTAATTTCCTTTGGGGCTGGATTTCCCCCTCCCTCCCCACCTCCAAAAAAAAAAAAAAGAATGACTATGGAACTACAGCAATATGAAAATCTGCTGCACATAACTCCAAAAACTACAACTGTCTCTCAGATATACAAAAACCCTAACACCTGAATTGTTATTCTGCAACTCCAGAGGTTTCACATTCCAGAACACTACTCTGTAGTTACAGGAGAAACCTTAATAAAGCTGTGGACCTCCCCAGTGTGGCACTGTAGAGAGAGTGGATAAAAAAAAAAAGATTTTTAAAGAATAAAAAAAATCAGATTTTTTTAATCTAAATTGGATTTCTTTGATAAATTGCTTTTTGAGGAAAAAACCTATCTAGAGATAGTTTCAATTAAGATACATTATAGCTCAAAGATATCTCATGATGGAATAGGGATTATACATTCTAATTCTATAGTATGAGACTATATATTCATGTAATGTTTAAGAAAAAGTTTGTCAATGAGTTCCAATACTTCATGGATTAGGACTCAATCGTATGGTTTCCACAGGCTCCTGTATAGATTAATCTTTTGCATCTATCAATGACGATCAGTGCTCAGGTTTAGAGAAGATACCATCCAGAGATGCTTAGTTTGAAACAGTTCTCAAAACTGTGGATTTGTGGTCTCCAGAGATAATGTGCTTGTTACACAGAAAAATGTTTTTTTAAAATAATATATAGATGTGGAGAAATAACAGACGTCAACCCTACTGTCCCTCTGCAAATTTGTTGTACACAAAAGTCAATCCCTTACCTCTCTCTAAAAGTTGCAAAGTTATCAAAAAAGTTCAATGAATAGATGCATTGTGGGGCAGAATAGATCTGGACAAGGTGTGAAGAAGATCGGAGATAAATGTGGAGGATGGAGGGACAGCAGTAGAAACAAAGTGAAACTGTACAGGCATATTCCAAGAAGTCTGATTCATAGATTTCATAGACTCTAGGACTGGAAGGACCTCGAGAGGTCATCGAGTCCAGTCCCTTGCCCTCATGGCAGGAAGACTATGTCTAGACCATCCCTGATAGACATTTTATCTAAACCTACTCTTAAATATCTCAGAGATTGGAGATCACACAACCTCCCTAGGCAATTTATTCCAGTGTTTAACTACCCTGACAGTTTTAGGAACTTTTTCCTGAGGTCTTTCTGAGTGTAGCCTTGATTGATTTGAGATTCTACAATACCATTCTGCTTTACTAGAAGGAAAAACCTATAATGGTTAGGCAGGCTGTAAAACAAGACAATAGATTGGGAATATTTTTATTGAAGTTCCTCTACCTGTGGGTAGTAAAACAGGCATGTGTGCAAAAATGCAAAAACAGTGCAACAAAAAAAATGGCAAAGCTGGTTGCGGTGATGAAACAACATTACTTGAGAAGTGTTCCTCCTCAGCAGGAGGCTACGTTGAAGATGATGAAAGGAACATGTCTGAACATGTAGAATCTTCAGGTTAGTAAACATTTTTATTTCACACTTCTTTCTTAAGAACTGCCTGTCTTCCTTCTGGACTATTCTTGAATTCTCATTTATGGGCAAAAACTATAGTTGTTACTCTATGATACTGTCATTTTAGATGCAGTTGTGATAAAAAAAAATAAATAGCTGAAATAGGCAGATCTTCCTTTTACAATTTCACCTTTAAAGTGGTACTGAGTGTCAATGAATGCAATGAGTAATACTAAATAAGAAGTATGGTAATAATAATTAAATAACTGCACTGACTTACTTTTTTTTAGAAGAATCCACCCTCAACATACAGGATCCACCTTTAAGATCACCATCATTTTCTATAGTTTCAGAGTTATCTGCCAATGATAGTGTTTCAGTCACATCATGTATGTCACATAGCCCAGTATATCACCTGTAGCAAAAAGGAAAAAAAAATCTCCCTCATCCAGAAACAACCATAGATAAATTTGTGATAAGAACCAGCAGATAACAAAAAGAGGAAATTGATTAAAAATTGCCTAGTTTGTTTATGAAACAAACTCCTTTCCGTATGATTGAGAACCCACACTTCATTATCATGGTTCAGCCATTAAGACCAGGATACAGTCCACCCAACAGAGCAGATGTCACAGGCAAATTGCTGGATAAACTTTACGAAAGAGAAATTGAGCAGTAGACAAAAAGTGTAGAGGGTAAAATTGTTAACCTGAGTGTTGATGGGTAGAGCAATGTCCACAATGATCCTGTTGTCCATGCTTGTTTAACAACAGAAGAAGGGAATGTCTTCCTTACAGAAACAACTGGTACATCAGGAAATGCACACACAGCAGAATACTTACAAGAAGTAGCAGTAAAAGCTATAATAAACTGTGAAAAAAAAATTAAAATGTCTAGTATGCAGCTTGGTCACAGACAATGCTGCAAATGTATCCAAGATGAGAAGAAATTTAGAAGAGAATGAAGAGAGTCCCAAGCTAACATCTTGTTGCAGTGCTCATTTGATGCACCTCCTAGCCAAAGACTTCAGCGTTCCAAAAATAAAGACTAATGTTGTTGAAACTGCAAAATACTTCTGTAACAACCACTTTGCAGCAGCTGCTCTGAAAAAAGTGGGAGGAACCAAGCAAACTCTCCCACAAGATGTGTGATGGAACTCAGTCGTGGACTGTTGTGAGCACTGCATCAAGAACTGGCCTAATCTGATGACAGTTTGTGAACAAAATCATGTAAAAACAGATGGCACTGTCACGGCGAAAGTTCTCAACATTGGGCTTAAGAGAAATGTTGAACACATGCTGAGTATCCTGAAGTCTATTTCTGTAGCCTTGAACAAAATGCAGGGAAATAGCTGTTTTATTGCTGATGCTGTTGAAATTTGGAAGGAACTGAGTGAGATCTTAAAGAGAGAAATATACAATGACAGAGTTAAATTAGAAGCATTAAAAAAAAAATGGGACAAGCACTATCTCCAGCTCATTTTCTTGCAAATATTCTCAATACTCGATATCAGAGTCAAATCTTAACTGCTGAAGAAGAGGAATTGGCAATGACATGGACATCCAGCAGTCATCCCTCCATAATGCCAACTATAATAAACTTCAGAGCTAAGGGTGAACCATTCAAGAAATATATGTTTGCTGATGATGTTTTAAAGAAAGTCACACCAGTGAACTGGTGGAAGTCACTTAAGCATTGGGGTTCAGAGACTGTTTAAGTGATAAACTCACTTTTAATAGCAGTAGCTTCTTCTTGCAGTTTAGAAAGAATATTTTCTTCCTTTGGACTAATTCATTCCAAACTGAGAAATCATTTGGGACCTGAAAAAGCAGGAAAGCTTGTTTTCCTTTTCCAGATTATGAACAAACAGGAAAATGAAGGTGAAGATGACCAAGTTAGCTGCAGAAGCCAATATTTTAAGTTTCTGATTTGACCTGGCTGACGTAGTAGATTTAATTTTGGGTTGGTTTTTTTTAAATATTTCATTTAACTATTTAGTTAAAAACAATTTAACTAAAACAAACCTGATATTTTAAAAAACTTTAATGTTTACTGAGGTCAAAAAATTTAATTTGCTTTGTTTGTGTTGAGAAAAAAATCCAGAATACATAAGTTGTTTAGTTAAATAAAACAATTTAAATTGTCTGTCTCTGATGAGTTCTCCTCCTAATACAGCATGGCAAGAAAATCCTCCGTTTGAACTGGAGATAGTTCACCTCCCAATGACTTCATAAATATCGGCTTCAATTACCTTTGGTAAATGAAATAACCAAAAAATCATTCATTTTATGAAATAGCTGTAAAACTAATCTGAAAAGTTTTCAAAATAAATCACTTTAAAAATGTATAATGTGTACCTTCCAAAAATGAAACCCACATCTATCTGAGTTGTGAAGAATACGTATTAAGGTTATAACAACCAACAAGAATGCACTTTTACATAGAAATCCATGATTAAATCGTATCTTCCTGACTAGTGATTTAAATTAATTCCACCCTGACTGTAGTATGGCAGATAACATCACTATAGGTCAAAAAGAAATACTTTATTGCTTGTGTCTAAACACAGAATTTTAATCATTTGTCTTTGTTATTTTGAAAGTTGTTCCCCTGACTAACTCACTAAGAGTCTATTCCTCACTGATGTTTAGCCACATGAAAAGTCTGCTGTTTTAAAGTTCAGCCACTTTAGTTACTTATGGGCAAACATTCTTATGGATTATTTTTACAAATAGGCATGCTCAATGTTTGCGGAAAAATTAACTAGTGGTGCTAATGGGCAAAATGCCACTGGGAACCATTACATCAGCAGAGAATTTGGCTCTTTGTTGTCTTTTTTTAAATACATGGGGGACACTCCAATACTAAGGTGATGGGCAACAGTCAAAAAAGGAAGACCACAAAAATCACTGTTGTCTGAAACTTGTAACAAGGGGTAGGTAAAAAATAAAACCAATGATTGTTATGAATGAACAAGGTTAGAGAAAAATGTTTTACTCCATGTTTTTGGTTGTTTGTGCATTTGATAGCACTTTGATTGACTATGCAGAGGAAACTACAAAACCAATTACAAGAAGTTTCCTTGGTTTCTCTGGGTCTTTCACATAGTAATAGGGGAGATAAAGCCATTTTTAAAAATAGGAAAATGTGCCATTAAAAACCACAAAAATTGACAGCAATTCTGGGTCCCAGGGCCAGGGCCGTCCTTGGGGGGAGGGGAGAGTGCCCGCAGGGCAGAAGTGATGAATCTGTCACTTCCAGGACCTACCGTCACTTCTGGAACCGTCACTTCTGGAACCGATCCTGCATCAGCCCGTGGGGCCCCCCAAAGCATGGGGCCTGACCCCGGAACGGTCATGCGCACCTAGGAGCCCTGCAGCCCGCCTGGGCAATTTAAAAGGTCCCAGGGCTCCTGGCCACCGCCACTACTACAGCAGCGGTGGCATCTGGAGGCCCACAGGCCCTTTTAAATCGCCCAGGACCCTGGGAAATTGCCCCCTTATCAGGTCTGATACTGTCTTCTGACAGTGACCAGTGTCAGATGCGTCAGAGGGAATGAACAGAACAGTGTGATTAATCAAGTGATCCATCCCCTGTTGCCTAGCCCCAACTTCTCACACCTGGGAGATTTAGGGACACACAGACGATAGCGTGGTGTCCCTGACCATCTTGGCTAATAGCCTTCGCCGGACTTATCCTCCATGATCTTATCAAAGCAGAACTACTATATAAAGCTACGTTTCAGGGTTGGCAGAATAGTCTAGTGAATACTAGGGCTGGCTGAAAATATTCCATCAAAACAGATTTTTAAAGGGAAAAAATAGAGGTTTTGACAAAAAGTTTTTAATGAAGAAATCTCCATGGAAATTTTTTATTTTCTGTCAAACAAAATTGAAAACTGAAAATGTTTGGTTTTTTCCAAGGAAAAACCAAGATTTTCTCTGTGTGTGTATGGGTGGGTGGAGGTGGGAACATTTTCATATGAGGTCTAATGAATAGGAGCACTGAACTGGAACCCAGGAGAACGGAGTCCTATTTCCAAGTCAAACAGACATCGAGCAGCTGTGTGACCCTGGGTGAGTCAATTCATCTTTGCACAGAGGACACCTTTTGCTATGTGTTTGTAACTGCACTTAGAAAATGGGACTCTGATCTTGGCTGGAGCCCTGTTGGTTCTAGTGTAATATAAATAATATTTTAAACTCATTAGATTTCAAGTTGACAGCCTACTTTAAATTGATAAAGTATCATTTCCCATCCTCCCCTCTTGTCTCACTCAAAAAACAAAAGAACAGACTTTTTTTAGGTTTTAAGTACAAAAATCCAGCTTCAGAATTAGACTCAAACATGGAAACCATCAACCAGGGGAAAGGATCTTTCTGAATTTTGAGTGACTGAAAATGAGGTTATAGCAAAAAAGTTGGTGAGCTGCAACCTTGGTTCTAGATTTTGTTGGTAGAACAGCTTCAAAACCTTGGAGCACAGTAAACAAAAACAAAAAGGAGGCAGACAGTAAGACTCTGCCTAACTAGTCATATAAAAACATAAAGCACTTTGATTCTGATGAATAAATGATGATGGTCTGCAATCCAAGAAACTGCAGAATACCAATTGTTTTTATCTCAGAATAACCATGGGATAAAAGTATCCTAAAATGATCTCCTGGGCGAAGGGACCAGTTGCATTTTGTCTCTGGAACCTTGATTATTTAAATGGGCTTTTATTTATTTAATTCTTTCATCTTAGAGGAAAACTTATCATACTGGGGCCAATTTCAGGCCTGGCTGGTACCACAAAGGGGATACTGTATGGTGTATCTTCTGCCATTGGAATCCCACCACTCAAAGGGAGAAAGCCAAGGAAGAGGGAGAGTGGAAAGAGGGAGAGTGGAGCAGCCCCCACCACATGGGTGACTTCCACCTGCTCACCTCTCAGAGATCCTTTCCATATAGAGTTCCAGAATGAGCAAGATTCAGAGGCCGTGCCCCTTCCCCAGTCTGTGGCTCCAAAACCCATGCTTTTTGTTGAGCCTCATGAAGTGCTGATCTCCCCCCACCACACAAGGTAAGTGGCATTAACTTAATTTTACACTTGATGACAGTGAGGTGCAGAAAAATTAAGTGTCAGATTGTAGCTGGTCCTGCTCAGGTGCTCGAGACAAGTCAAGTGCTCAGATGGCCCATGCCTCTGCACAGGGGACTGACAATGTGTCTGAGTTGTGCAGATGAGGGACAGGCCATGGCACAGCCCATCCTCATCGCCAGTCAGCTCAGCAGCCAGGTGCAGAGAAGAGAACATGCTGCTTCTTCTCCCCAGGTGGCTGCATTGCTGTGGCAGTATGTGTTCTTAGGCAGCTCCCAGGAGGAATTCTGGATGAGTCAGCTACAATTCCTTCTAGGGTACTGGCGGCAGCAGCAATATGCCTCCACACTCCCACCAGCACCACAGTCTAGCTTTAAATGACCTGGCCAAGGCCATGAACCAAGTCAGTGGCAGATCTGTGATTAGAAATCAGGAATTCCTGGCTCCGGGCCCCCAGTCCTCTAGGCCCCTCTACAAATTAGGTATAGTTTGAATTCATTAAACATTAAAACAAAATGTCTGAGAAGAGCCTTTCTTTAACTTAGATTTTACCTTATTATGGGGGAGATTTTCCTCTGGCCATCGACCTGCTTCTACAAACATGTATCACATACTATGACACTTCCGCACTCATCCTCTTATCTCCACTGTTACTCCTCACTTACAACATGTGTACTCCACATAAAGACTGTGAATGTACATGCACAATACTAACAAGCTTTCAGGGATGGAGGCAAAGTTGGCCATATGCCACCTGTCACACTGTCTGGAGTGGATCACAACTGGGAATGCCTACTTCAGGGCAGACTGTCAGAAAGCAGGGCAGACACACCTAGCTGATGCTGTGCTCTATAATTAGATTTCACCAAGCCAGTAACAAAATGTGAACTCCTGGATCACTATACCAGTCTTACCATGGAATCACAGAGAGTCCCCTTAAGACTCTCAAATGTATCTTACCACCCAGACAAACTGACCTTTGTGATAAAAGGTCACAAACCAAAAATCACATCACATCAGTTTGCTCCGAGGCCCAAGAGATCAGTCACTTACCCCAGATCAACTGGTATTCTAGCTCTTACACCAAAGGCAATGCTGGTAGCCAATTCTATAGTGAACTAATTAAAAGGTTCATTAGCTAAGAAAAGAAAATGAGAGTTACTGAGAGGTTAAAGGAGGTAAATTATATATATACAGGTGAATCACAGTTTGTAATTCCAAATGGTGGCAGTGATATAATAAACTGCCAGTTTCCCAAAGTTTTTTTCAGGGTACCCAGATTGTCTCTGGGGATCTCTGCTTCATATCTGGTACACTTCCCTGCAAAAATTCCAAACAGTCCAGAGTTGAAGGGTCTTTCAGTGAATGCATATTTATAGCATCTTCTGACTGAAAACAAACTGTCAGTGTCTCTACCCATATGGGCTTTTCCTTTGATGGAGAACAAGGAATGCACTTCGAGTCTCTGACCTCTGGTCATCGCACACAAAGGCCATTTGCTTTGAAATTTGCACTTTTTCTAATAAAATTCTTTATTAATATTCCACAAGGATTCTTTGATGGGTTATTTAATTACAGGGGTATATTCAAAGTAAATGTTTGCTGCTCATCATAACAGGCTCCAGATAAAAAGAAAACAATGCAAGTAACGTCCCATTAGTTTTATGAAGTGTAAATACCAAATACATTTTTCTACCTTCAACAATCACTTTGATCTATAGTAATACACAAGTGAATTGGTCCGAATACACACACCTGGTCTGCCAGCATCATCACATCACCTTTGCAGCCCACCTGGATTCTGGAGGAATAAACTAGAGCAACCCCAGGCTGTTGGAATACAAGAGAATGGCTGGAGTGAAGACCACACTGCTGCACACTTCCTCCCTCCTCAGTCCTGTCACACACCAGTTCTCTGCTTCAGCCTCATTTCTGCTCAGGGGCACCAACATTGAACAGTGTAGCAACATTCCACCAGCCCTAAGCCCCCAGGAATTCTCCTTTACATTTAGGTTGGTTCCTAATGGGGAGATCCACCAGATTTACAGCCACTGTACTTTGGCTCTGGAGGTATTCAGGGGCTGTGAGAGAATGCACAATCAGGGGTCTGGTCCCTGCTCTGATGACCATTCAGACTAAGTCAGTAAAGCATATCAAGGAGGGCTCACAAACAGACAAGAGGTAAGGCGAGGACAAGGGTGACAACTAAGACAGCACATTAACTCAGGAAGATGTGGGCACATCATGATGGTTTTGTTCTTATTTCTGTTGTCTGGGGGCTTTAGAGGTTTTTGGGTTTTTTTTCCCTTGTAGATTTCACGACAGGAGTGAAATTTTAGTGAGGGATTTGGCTGTAGAGAGGGATGTAACTTGGTAAATAAGATCAGGGATGATGATCCAGACATAAGGGGTGTAGCCAACTGTCCAGTGGGAGTGTTAATTGACCCCCTCTCTGCCCAATCCACATTTCGCACAGTTCTCAGCTGCAAGACGTGGTCCTTTAGTGCAAGCTGTAGAGGCTGATGCTTTTAGCTCTGGAAGTCCCTAATTGAACCACAGGTGGCAACCAAGTTGACAGGCTTTACGGGGCCACAACAGATGGTATAAAGATGACTAGGTCTGAGGAAACATGATAATAAATAAATAATAATTTGAGATGTACCTATCTCATAGAGCTGGAGGGGACCTTGAAAGTCATCAAGTCCAGCCCCCTGCCTTTGCTAGCAGGACCAAATACTGATTTTGCCCCAGATCCCTAAGTGGCCCCCTCAAGAATTGAACTCACAAACATTAGGTTTAGCAGGCCACTACTCAAACCACTGAGCTATCCCTCCCACTCATTAAGGGCTAGCATCACTGGAAGGCTATGGGGGAAATACAAAAGGCAATGTAGCCAAGAAGTACAAATTCAGCATTCTGTGAGGACTACCCAACAAGATTCTATGTGATCTTGCTACATGTTCTGCAGATGAACTGGCACTGTCAAGCCTAACAACTGCCTTCCCTGAATTTCACTTTGGAAGACAAGGTGCTGTAACGATTCACATTCATTATCGTTCTCTGAAGTAGTAGTATAATTCATTGCTAAGAATATCTGTTAGAATTTCCCTTAGACTCTTATGGATTCTGTCCTTTTGTGCATCCATTAACATAAATACGGCAGCATAATTTATGAAAAGTGAAGGTATTTTGATCTGTGACCGTCAATATGTCTAAGGCCTTCAGACCAAATATTATTATCAAAATGTCCATTGGACTGGAAACCACATTACAAAAAAGACCCGCTAACTCAATATTAATCAAGATTTCCTGTTGTTGCAATATCTGAATAATGCCCTCAAGCATTCTGATTATGCTAAACCTGTGGCAATCCCACAGTATCATTCACTGGCCCTGCTGCAATGATTTATTCAGGTAGTCACATAGCCAGGCAACTTGTAATACTGAACTGTAAGTATAATGTTCAAGACTGACAGTTAACATAAATCACTTCTAGGGTTATGCAGAGAGTCCAATGTTTGTACTGGGTTTTGTTTGTCAATTTGGAGACTTATGTGACTAAATAAGATTATTAACTGCTCATAGATTCATAGACTCTAGGACTGGAAGGGACCTCGAGAGGTCATTGAATCCAGTCCCCTGCCCTCATGGCAGGACCAAATACTGTCTAGACCATCCTTGATAACCATTTATCTAACCTACTCTTAAATATCTCCAGAGATGGAGATTCCACAACCTCCCTAGGCAATTTATTCCAGTGTTTAACTACCCTGACAGTTAGGAACTTTTTCCTAATGTCCAACCTAAATCTCCCTTGCTGCAGTTTAAGCCCATTGCTTCTTGTTCTATCATTAGAGGCTAAGGTGAACAAGTTTTCTCCCCTCCTGATGACACCCTTTTAGATACCTGAAAACTGCTATCATGTCCCCTCTCAGTCTTCTCTTTTCCAAACTAAACAAACCCAATTCTTTCAGCCTTCATTCATAGGTCATGTTCTCAGACCCTTAATCATTCTTGTTACTCTTCTCTGGACCTCTCCAATTTCTCACATCTTTCTTGAAATGCGGTGCCCAGAACTGGACACAATACTCCAGTTGAGGCCTAACTAGCACAGAGTAGAGCGGAAGAATGACTTCTCGTGTCTTGCTCACAACACCTGTTAATGCATCCCAGAATCACGTTTGCTTTTTTTGCAACAGCATCACACTGTTGACTCATATTTAGCTTGTGGTCCACTATAACCCCTAGATCCCTTTCTGCCATACTCCTTCCTAGACAGTCTCTTCCCATTCTGTATGTGTGAAACTGATTGTTCCTTCCTAAGTGGAGCACTTTGCATTTGTCTTTATTAAACTTCATCCGGTTTACCTCAGACCATTTCTCCAATTTGTCTAGATCATTTTGAAATTATGACCCTGTTCTCCAAAGCAGTTGCAATCCTCCCAGTTTGGTATCATCTGCAAACTTAATAAGCGTACTTTCTATGCCAACATCTAAGTCTTTGATGAAGATATTGAACAGAGCCGGTCCAAATCAGACCCCTGCGGAACCCACTTGTTATACCTTTCCAGCAGGATTGGGAACCATTAATAAACTACTCTCTGAGTACGGTTATCCAGCCAGTTATGCTCCCACCTTACAGTAGCCCCATCTAAATTGTATTTGCCTAGTTTATCGATAAGAATATCATGTGAGACCGTATCAAATGCTTTACTAAAATCTAGTATACCACATCCACCGCTTCTCTCTTATCCACAAGGCTTGTTATCCTATCAAAGAAAGCTATCAGATGGTTTGACACGATTTGTTCTTTACAAATCCATATGCTGGCTATTCCCTATCACCTTACCACCTTCCAAGTGTTTGCAGATGATTTCCTTAATTACTTGCCCATTATCTTCCCTGGCAAACAGAAGTTAAACTAACTGGTCTGTAGTTTCCTGGTTGTTTTTATTTCCCTTTTTATAGATGGGCATAATATTTGCCCTTTTTCAGTATTCTGGAATCTCTCCATCTCCCATGATTTTCCAAAGATAATAGCTAGAGGTCAGATACCTCCTTTATTAGCTCCTTGAGTATTCTAGGATGCATTTCATCAGGCCTGGTGACTTGCAGGCATCTAACTTTCTAAGTGATTTTACTGTTTCTCCCTCCTCACTGAGCAGTGGGCCTACTCTGTCCTTGGTCTTCCTCTTGCTTTTAATGTATTGATAAAAAGTCTTCTTGTTTCCCTTTATTCCCATAGCTAGTTTGAGCTCATTTTGCGCCTTTGCCTTTCTAATCTTACCCCTGCATTCCTATGTTGTTTGCCTATATTCACCCTTTGTAATCTGACCTAGTTTCCATTTTTTATACGACTCTTTTTTATTTTTTAGATTTCATGCAAGATCTCGTGATTAAGCCAAGGTGGTCTTTTGCCACATTTTGTCATTCGTGAAAGTGCCCTTCCCCATCATGTAGCAGAAAGCATCCATTTTAAAAAAAATAATTCCAACAGACACCAACAGCTCTTCATCGAGCCCCTTGGTTGTCTAATGAGATTTCCTACTATAACCTTACAGTGATTCTCTTTATGTGGCCAATCTTCAAAGGGTGCGAGTCTGTTCCAGCAACAACCAGGCTCTTAGACTGAAACAGCAATAGCTTATGCTTTTAGCTCTCGAGGTTTCCAGTTCAGTCCCCAGTCTGTTGCCAAAATGGTGGCTGACACAATAACACTTGCCTCTACCTTCCCCCTGCAAAAAGTTCTCTAGAAAACCCTCTGCTAGCTCAGCTTTGTCCATCTTTCCTAACATTAATCCATTTGGTTCTGCTGCATCTAGCATGTGGACTGCCCTAAGGGCTTCTCTGGAGGGACTGGGTAACTACAAGATGAGATGCAGATGAAGTAGGAACAAGGTGTGTGGCATGAAGACAGGCCCATGATGGCCCAACTCAGTCAAGGCCACATCTCTTGCAGCACAGTAAAAATGCGGTGCATACAGAATGGGGGGAAGGGCAAGAAAGTCACTATTGGGAACTTGTGAGAAAAAGACCAACACTGCCATAGGAGCAAGGACTGGAAACATGCACAAGCTACTTTTGAAGGCATTTTGGAATGTATAGGGACAGACAACAATCAGTTCCTACCTAGGTGCAGTGAGGCATGTAAGCCTCCTATGAGCCAATCACAACAGCAGCTGAGTAGGGACTGTTTGCCCTCTCCTTCCTCTGATGAGCAAATTGCCTGAAAAGGAGAGGCTTGGTGCCAAGGGACGCAATCGTACAGTCTTAATGAATGCTGCAGCACGTGCTTCCCCTGTGCACACCGAGCAGGAGAGATTATCCCTCCTGACATAAAACCACTCTTGTGCTGTCCCAGGAATGGGGTGGCAATGAAAGACAATGCCTTAAAGCATCACAGCTCAAACTGAGGGTACACTGTGCCCCATTTATATTATATGTTCCTCGGGATAGATATTTAAAAAGATGAATTAAAAAAAATCTTTTTTTGTATTTAAACACAATTTAAAATTAACAATTTATGTTAAATCTTAAGATTATAATCATTTAAATTAAAAATAATATTAAGCAGTATGTGTTGCTGCCAGGTTTTAAAGAAAGTCAAACTACAGAACTAGTGGAAGTCACTGGCTTAGCACTTGGAATTGGAGTTTGTTGAAGTGCTAAACCAACTTTTGACACTTCAGCCTCTTCTGTAGGTGCAGAGAGAATGTTTTCTTCATTTCACTTTATTCAGCTAATTCAGTTTAATGAGTAGTGCATTCATTCAAAATGAAGACACCAACTGGGAGTTGAAAAAAACAATAAATTGTCTTCCTCTTCTAGTCTATGAATAAAAACTTGGCATGAGAGGATGAGATCTACTAGTTCTAAAATCTTAAAGAACATGATAACCAGAAACAATCCATTCCATTCACTAACTAAAGATAACACTTCCTTTGTTTAATAAATCAGTTTGTTTTCAATGCAAAACACGGTTTGATAAACTTTTCTATGCCTTCAGCACATTTAAAGGTAGTTTTATTTAATTAAAACATTAAAAAGCTGCTGTGTGCATTTTTAATTGAATTCTAATTTCCATCCAGAGTTGACAAATCACAAGTGAAAAAAAAAGTTAAATGAGAAAATGCATCATTCACCATTTTCTAACATAATAAAAATTTAAAAATTCAGAAGATGAATAAATGCAAGCTAAGCTATAGAATTGCTTATATAAGTATATATAGATGTAGTATCCTGTAGTAGTATATCCTGCTGGTTAGCAAAAAGTGGAACCTAATTTAGTATAAAGGCTACATTTAGTTGCAAATAAATGTGTTTTAATGATTACCAACCAATGAGAATCAACCGTTCTTTAGGAAAATAACTAAAATACAAGTACAAAACACAATGCAAACTGATTATTTAACTCAAAGTTTTCAGCTTGATTATTTAAATCATGATTAAAATTAGTGCTTTAAATATCATCCATTTAGGCAGTCCCCCTTCCCCTCCCATAGCCACATTGTTTAACACAGGTTGGTCTCTTTTATGCTCTAACACATATAGATCTTGGCTTAATCACTGTGGGTCAGATTAATTCCTGGTTGCCTCTCGTGACTTCTCCAAGGATTAATTTGGTCCAGAAGATTTTGTTGCACAGACAGGGGCTTTAGATGTTGTTAATGAATACAATGAGCATGGCAGTCCCAAACATAGGCATTGAAATAAACAAACTTCAGTGCCTAGTTGGGGAACATTTTCAGGTGTGTTCAATCATATTCAGACCCAAAACTGAAGCCCTAATAATTTATATTACAGAAGTACCTAGAGACCCCAACTGAGATCAAGTCGCATTGTGTGCTTGCCTAGTATAGGTTGCCAGTTTTCAACCGGAACACCCGGTCAAAAAGAGACCCTCCCCAGCCTTGTGAAAATGAGCGACTGAGTGAGGGTTGGGGAGAGCAGGCAACGGAGGGAGGGGGATGGAGTGAGTGAGGTGGGGCAAAGGTGTTCAGTTCCCTCTGCCCTCCAAAAATAAGACAGCTGAAGGGAAATCAAGAGCACAGAGAGGTGAAGTAACTTGCCCAAAGTCATACAGCAGTCCAGAGGGAGCGAAGATTAGAATCCATGTCTCCTGACTTCCAGTCCAGTGCCCTGTGCACTGGGCCATGCTTCCTCTCAGTACAGAATATTACATTGACTTTGTCACAAGGAAATTGGACTTCTGCAAGGTGGACTAAGACTATTCACAGACTTAATTCAGTGCAATATGAGGTTGCTGGCTTGTTAAACTTTATTTCACACTATGAGTACATCATGTCACTTCCCCATCATCTGCCCCAGTTGCCTGGTAAGAGTTCAAAGCATTGGTTTTACCCTATACAGCTATAAATGGTTAGTGAACTGCCTGCCTGAGAGCTTGCTTTTCTCCCTGTGTGATACTATCATTGCTGAAATCTAAGGAAGTGCTCTAACTATCAGCCCCCTGGCATGAAAGGAAAATGCTAGAGGGAGGGTGTTTTTCAGCTAGCATTTTGATACTCACTTCCCCATCCTAGATGGAAATAAATGTTTTGACCTTAGGGACACATTGGAAGGCTCATCTATACACTGATTGTCAGGTTGGCTGAGATTTCAGGAAAGGAAAGGCATTTATTGTCCAGCTGGCTCACTGGTTATCTTTGTGCCGGTGGCAGGTTCAAGCCAATGTCCCTGGATTAGCAGTAATGTTTAAAAATTTGTATCAGCTTTGCTACAGAAATCAAAATAAAAGCACTAAAACAGCCATATTGCTTCCTTTCGCCATTTCAAAACTCACCTCCTAGAACATGCAAGTATTAAGATCCTTACAGTCCTTAACTTTTCTGCTTCTCATAACTGCTGCTGGCTCCCATCCCAGCACCTTCTTGTTTAAGGCCATCCCCTTTTTAATACTGCCTTTAGAAGAATGGGATTTTTCATCATACTCTTTGATCTGAGAAGTACACAGTTATTGACAGGAATCAAAGTGCTATCAGCTTAGCTGGGCACATGGAGTGGGTACAACAGGCCTCCAGAGACCAAACATAACACATCATTCAGTGGCCAGGCTTCCAAAACATGGAAATCAGAAGTTATAAACTGGTTTGACAGCTTCTGAACAGCAAAATGATGCCTGCTGTGAAAGGTGCCAGTGTGAGATCTGTGGCTCTGGGACCAGGATAGCCTCATGTCCTTGTTCAACAAAAAACATTTGCATTTTCATTCCTGGAACAGGCACAGCAAGCAGATTGCCAACCAGCTGCTAAGATCACTCAGCTGCCAAACCTGGGTCTGTTGGCTGTTGTGGGACAAAGCATGACCAACCTATTGGTTTGGCTTACAGCACACATTACTGACTGGTCCAAAAAGCAAATGCCTGATTCGCTGCAGCCCATTCTGGCCTATGGCAACATGATGATCAAATGCTAATAACCTGGAGCCACAACTAACCTGAGACAGATTTCAACTGCTGACTCCAGGAAGTAAAAAGTGCCACATCAAATCAACTGAGCTACCCAGTCCTGTTCTAATATTAAAGGTTTGATGTAAACCAACAAGCGATCAGAGAAAAAGGACTGCTC
>NC_133770.1:15506159-15550511 GCF_003597395.2 Chelonoidis abingdonii | reverse complement strand
AAATTCCTGACCTGGTGGCAGCGAGAATATCCAAGCTGGTAGTGAACTTGGGGGAGTTTCAGGTAAGCCCCCAGATTTTGGACGCAAAAGTCCAGGTTTGGGACAGCACCCAGGTCTTGGACGCTAAAGTCCAGATCTGGGACAGGAGGCTATTACCACACCCACAAGCAGAGCAACTGAATCCAACCTACCTAATTTGGGAGTACGGATCAGCTTCATGCAAAGACTTTGAATAGGGTAACAAAGAAATGAGAGGATCTCAGAGGATCACATCCACTTAGTAAACAAACAAAGAAGACACCCCTGGGGTCAGATTCCAGTCTCCTGTGAGCACCATGTAGTACAGTACAACTTCAAAGATAGACTTCTGCATTTGTGCACACTTTTGCTTTTATTTTAGTCCCCAGCAACGTAAGACATATTGCTCATCTAAATCTAGAATCAGGATTTTAATATTATTACAAATACTAGTTTTTGTATGATTTCCCACAACACATCATTGAAAACAAATTTGAGAGAAAGAGAAACTCTTACTAAGCCATAACAAAATACCCGACAAAACACACATGCTTTCTTTTCTAACTATGGTATGTGTGTGCAAATGAAAAGCAAAGAGGGCATTCGCCCACATGACAAGTTCAACACGTTCCAATGTTTGCATAAAAAAATTAGCTCAGCTGCTAGGCATCAGATCATGAGCAGTGGCTAATGCATCTGAAATACTGGCAGATTGCCTGACTACCAGCTGTGGTCAGAATTCTATCCCTGCCAAGTACAGAGTTCTGCCAGTGTACTCAATGCCACTAACTGTGCAGGATTCTTTGGCTGTACCTGTGTAACTCCCACTGAAGTCAAGGAGATGCACATTCATCCAAGGATGGCACTTTTAAATAGATTGGCATAGTGGGATGTTGGGTCTACATCCTCATGTGCAGCAGTGAGACGGAGACCTAGAGCTCAGTGGAAGCCTCAGTTGAATCCTTCTGAGCCTCAGGACTCAACTGAGGCTTCCACTTTGAAGACAAGTTGTTCAAAGAACTTTAAGCTGGCTTTCAACCAGACTTACAGGAGTGTTTGATGGTTCTTGTAGGAGGCACATCAGGCATTCCCATCCCCATGGGACAGCTTTGGGTGCCATTTCCACACAAGTGCTGTGTTTTTCTCCCAGGCATAGGATGTTGCAATCATGCCCAACTGTTCAGGTCAACCTTCAGCTGACCTGACAAACTTTGGCTCCAGCTCTGGAAACAGCATTAACCGGTGTCAATGACTTCTTCAGGGCAATGGACAGAGGTCAGAAATGCATACTGATATTCCAAGAATTGTTAGTGGCTTTGAAAATCACCTACTATGAAGCACTATTTGACTACAAGACCTGGTAGGGGCAGTGTCTCAGTTTACTGCTATCAAAAACATCACAGACTGAGTTTTACAAAACTGCCCTTTCCCCTTGAAGGTTCTCAGATTTATGTTCTACAGGGTGCAAGCCTGTTGCCATCCCTTATCAGTCTTTATGTGAAAACATTAAGGACCACATGGGCTACAAAGTCATACAGACTGAGATACAGGCTACAATGGCTTTAATAAATATGCACACAGCTCTGGTTCTCCTTGTCAACTGAGCCTAATTGAACTGCTTCCCTGATCTCTCAATACTTGCCAGAGAGACTGACCTGGATGAAATCAAACTGGATAAGGCTCAATCTAGATAAGACAGGGTTGATGTAGGCCAGAAGAGGAAACACTGAAGAACTGGCAAAGGCAAAAACTTGAACAAGTTGAAGGCATCTGACTTCTATACTCTCATAGCCTTAATGTGGTTTGCAATCTGAGGGCTATACCTGAGTGCTCAGATAGCAGCACTGGCTAGAAATATCTTTACAACTATTCCTATAAACTGAAAGCCTCACCTTAGTCATCCAGACAACTGTCACTTCAAGGCTGAACTGTTGCAACCTAATCTACCGGGGAGCACACAAGCTTCAGCCAATGCAATATGAGGCTGCCTACCTTCTCCACAGCACACACCAACAATATTACCTTTGGGATCGGCACTCTCAGCTGACTGCTAAGTCACTCCTAAGTGAAAATCAAGGTGCAGGGCATTAGCTATAAAGATCAAAAATGGTCTTGGCCTCAGCTGTTTTAGAGCCTGCCTCACCTCTGATGTCTTAGACCAACAACTGTGCTTGGAAATAATGATTCTCATATGGTGGAAGCTACGGAATCAGGGCAGGGGTCTTTAGAGATTGGGGGAATTCAATCCTACTGGAAATACATCTGACTTCCTCCCTGCCATGCTCAGGGCAAGACACAAAGCGCCTCTCTCTTCATTCATGCATGGCAAGGTCTAGAATCATCCTGACATTTAATCTTCCAGCTGCCATCTGGGATCAGGGGTCAGCTGCTATGCTGTGTACTCCTTAGTCATGTGATGAAGATAGTTCTATTTTAACTATCACAAAGTAAGCAGTGGGGGATGGGCACCTTATAAATACTCCTAAAAAAATAAAATAGTAAATAATAATAATAATAGCTCTGCTTAGCACCTGGTCTTGAACGACACTTAAAGGAGAAGGAAGACAAAATGTGCCTTTGAGGTTGTTTAACAACATCACTGGTTTTCTCCACTTGCTAAACCACTTTGCATGAAGATTGTAATCAGTGCCCAGGTGACATGAGCTTTCAGCTTACTATGCCCATTGTTTTATTGTTAATACAACAAATAGCCTTAGGTGTACAGTATCTGTAGTGCCAAGCCGATGAAGTTGTTTTTGCTATTAGCTGCTACAATCAGTCTTTTGGATAAACTAGCAACACACTCTCCCTTTCAAAACCCCCTCACCACTGTCCACCCTCCCTCTCCCCACTGCTCCCTTCACTCTCCTATCAGCTGCCACCACTACCACCTCCTGTTCCCTGGAGGCTCCATGCTGGGCAGGCACCAGCTCGGGGGTGGGATGGGCAGAGAGGACATGCAGAGGGTGTCTGGCTGCCAGACCCTGTATTGCAGCAGCTAGCTGCCTGCAACACTGAGAATCCAGGCAGACCAGCAACCGCAACAGCCAAGAGCATCAGCAATGGGGCCGGGAGAAGCTCATCTTATCTTGTACTAAGGCAGACTCTGACTTCCTGGACACTTTAACCAGAGAGCCTCCCTGTATCCCAGACAAAAGTTGCGGGTAGCACAGCAGAATCTCCAGGGGGTGGAGCCAACTCCCAGGAACAGCAGCAGCTGTAGATGTAAGTCAGGGAGAGGCCACTCTTGGTCTTCACAGCCCCTGGATACCAGTGATGGCAGCAAACAGCTCTCTACAACAGTAATTGGGCATTATTTTCTGAGGAGCAGCCATTTTTGCTCCAAGCACCTCCCCCTCCTGGCCCTCTTCCTCAGTCTCCCCACTGCTAGCCTCCTTCCCCAGCCCTCCTCTCACCAGCTCCTGCTACTTTCTCCCACTCCCTTGTTCTTATTTACTCACCACCCCCGATTCTGGCAACTCTCTCTGCCCCATTAATAAGGAAGGATTGTCCAGTGGTTAGGGCACTAGCCTAAGACTTAGGAGAACTCGCTTTATGTCTCTGCTCTGCTACAGACTTACTGTGCGATGCTGGGCAAGTCACTTAGTCTCCCTGTGCCTTGAGTTCCCCATCTGTAAAAATGTGGACAGTAGCTCTTCATTTCCTCTCAGGCAGTGAGATGCTCAGATACTATGGTAATGAGAGCCACTTAAGTACACATGATAATTGACAGAACAAATGAAATGATTACAAAAATAAATCTTAAAAGCTCCACCCACATGCCCACTATTGCTCTGATCTCTTTACCCACCTCTTCCCACCCTTGGCATTTTTTAAAATTGAGATAGTGAGCTCTTTGGGGCAGAGACTGTCTGCCCTTGACCCTGAGTGGAACCCTTGGGTGCTACTGTAATTTAGATTAATGGTGCCAAAGGTGGTGCAGGAGTGCCCTATATCTGTGCATATGTAAATAGTCACTAGATAATGTGCTAGAAGATGGAACCCAAGGTGTAGCAGGAGGTGTATATAGTTCCTGGGTATTGTACGACCTGTGAAACTTGTTGTGACCTGCAAATGGCCTTTGCTGGCAGCTCTTTCCCTGCACGCTTACAAAAAAGAGCTGGTTAATTTTTAAGATACAGTACATGTAAGCTCTTTGGGGCAGAGTCCTGCTTTTTGTTGTACTTGTACAGAGCCTAGCACAATGAGGTCCATGACTGGACACCAAAATACAAACAACAAAAATATTAAATGGATCCAGACCTTTTGCACACATTGAAGCTCCCTGGGAAGTTCTTGTTCTGGTATATGAAGCAAAGCTGAGGAGGAACAGAGTCAGTGAATTTTTGGCTGTGTTAATCCAGCCACCATTCCCCTCTGTATGGCAACGGGCATAACACCTGCAGGGGTTGCTGTAGCCAAAAGCCCACAGTAGCAGCGACAAAGAGTTCATGCTGCCTGTGTGGCACAGATTTCTACCACTCAGACAGGGCCTGATCAAAAACTCATGGAAATCACTGGAAGACCACTGACCTGAGATAGGGGAATTCAATGCTGTTGAACTGAATGAGAACTACATCCCCAAGTGTGACTATAGAATTTGGGCAAAAACACATGCATAATTGCAGTGTTCAAAACTAAGAACTTTCTTTGGCTAAAGTCAGTCAAAAAAAGCATCCACAGCCAATCAAAACCATTCGTCTCTTAATTATTTGTATTGCAGTAGCACCTAGGAGACTCAGTCATGGGACACCTAGAAGACCCATTGCACAAGGTTCAAACACAGAACAAGATGGCTCTTGCCCACAACACCTTACAATCCAAGTGGGTCTGGGTCAGGAAAGGACTCCGTCCAGCAGGGGGGCCAGTACATACACAGCGCTGCTTTCAACTCTCTGCAGTACTTGAGTGGTCTCAGCTGCTGCTGTAACTCACACACCTTCTGGGCACAGTGTTCTGTCCTATCTAGTGGCACCAATACCACTTGGAGAGAGATTAATGAACCTGCTCTATAGCCTTAGCTAACAGCCATATGGCTGTTAGCTCATGTGGGAGAGGTTCATGCACTAAGATCCAGAAGTCCCAGGTTCAGTCCTGATGACATGGGTGTGTCACTGTTACACTGGGACCTGGCTCCCTGCTCACCTCATTGCCCCCAGTACAAAGGAAGCAAATGGCGGTAGTGCATTGGACACATTCCCTCTTAAAGGGGCCGGTTGCCCCATGACAGCCAGATTTTTTCCAGGTGTACAATAAAAGTGGCTAGCAGGAAGGGATGGATGGGAGCTGTCTCACCACACTTGGGTAGCACCAAGGGGTGCTTATTTGGCTGAGGCCTTCTGATGAGGCACAACTGTACCCTTAAGCTCCCCTCCCTACTCTCCCAGAAACTCTCCAAGAGCTATTGCCTCAACCCCCAAGCTCCGCACCATCGATTGGTGCAGTGGGGGGAATAAACTCTGCCATAATGAGGTACAGCAGCAACCGTGCTCCCTCACACACCAGCAATCTACCTCTCCTCCCCTCACCCCCACCCCACACACTCAAGACGAAAATGCAAGGCAGCTCCGCATTCACCCCCACTCTGGGGTAACCCTCATGTTTAGAGCCAGCAGAGAATTGGAAGTAAATGAAAAGTCCATAGTTGGATGTTTGCAGTGCCTCACAGAGTGTGTGTGTGTGTATGTGTGTGGCTTTGTTACATAACGAGAGCAAGACTGTCATCAAATTAAAAATAAACAGATGCGACAATGAAATGATAAATATTATTGAAAATACAGGATCTCAAAGAACTTCAACCAGCCCAAAAAAGTAAACAGCACAAATCTCTCCAGTTCCTTTCCCTTCCAGAGCTAACCTAGACTGACTGCCATCAGGCTAAGGCTGCATTACAGACAGAGACGCATGGCCCAGAGATACCATCGAACTGGCACAGTGCTTCCCACAGGGTTGGAAATACTTATTCTGTAAATATATTGTCCTCCATTTTGGATTTTCTTTGCCAAATGCACACAGCATGTGGTGCATTAAAATCTCCAGAAACATTAGAAGCTTAAACAGAGGACGGAGAGAGGGCCCTAGGAGCTAGAGGCTGATGGAGGGAGGGAGATGGCAAGTTCCAGGATAGGATGGGCAGCATAAAGGTACTTGCCTAACCTCAAACTTTCAGGCAATTTCTCCAGCCCTGAGGACTGCCTTCTAGGTACTACAGTTACACCAGTGACTCTGACTACAAACAGAGGTGGGTCAAAACTGGAATCTTGAACCCACACCTCTTTCACACATGAAGCTACAGTTCTGAACCCCAACGTCCATTCCTGACCTTCATGGTTTTGGTTCCAGACCAGAGCCAAAAATGGAAAGGAATTGTGATGCAATTGAGAGTTGAACCCAAGTTAGTTTTGCAAGATCAGATCTCATGAGAGTTCCTCCATTTTGTATTTATTTTAAATTGTTGTCACTATAAAGCTGATCTGAGAATTATGCAGCATTCTTTTTCTGAACAATCACTGGATCACCTTGCATCTTCTGATTCAAGAAACCACCATTCCCAGGCAGCACACCTCACAGGAAAGTATTTTTACAGGAATTTCACTGACATTGCACATTCTCATAAGTACTTAATGAACAGTTGAACTTTTTCTGACTTTTAAGTGCCTAAAATTCTGTACAAAGCCAAAAACAACAGATCTCAGATCTTGCTATTAATGTGGCCATTTACTTTTGAGCTTTATAAAGCTCCAGAACATTAGTAACATTCCAGAAAGCACTGGTTCTGTTTTTCAACTGGACATGACAACTTAAAATCAATTAAACATTGATCTTTATTATACATTTTTTATTTTTAGCATGCTGTTTACTAACCACAGCAAAGAACACTGATAGATACAGCCAGCTTGCTTTTTAGAAAAGTTATTGACTATATTATAGCATGTGTTATAACGCTTCGCTCTAGTAGAGAAAATTATGTAAGTAATGTCACTTATACAGTGTAGCATACTCTGATGACAGGTGCAGTAGGAAACGCTAAGATCGATAGAAACAACAAATCATGACATTGCTATAAAAAAGTCTGTCTTCATAATCAGTGACTTTCACACTTACCATTACAGAAGTGCACTGCAAAGAAATATGCAGTGGGGAAAATGTAAAAGCATGAATATGAAATCCAATCTAACTTACCCAGATGTTGCCATTTTAAAGGAAAACTTGAAGTGCAATATGGAATACTATGGACCCAAAGCTGTGAGGTGACGAGGGCCCAATCCTGTTTTGTATTGAATGCTCCTGCAAGATGATAAGAGTTTTCAGCTTCCCTTGATTAAAACCTGTAGGAGTTGATGGTGCCAACTTCACAGGATCACTCAGGGTGAAATCCTGGCTCTACTGAAGTCAATGGTAAAACTCCCTTTGACTTCATGAGAGGCAGGATTTCCCACTCAGTACATTGCAGGATTGAATCCTGATTCTCTTCAACGCCAATTGAAGTGAATGGCAACTGAAAGCTCTCAGCACTTCACAGGACTGTGTCTTAATTTGCAGTACTATAAAAACATCAAATGTATCCACTGACATGTCACATCCGTGTTCAGAGTACATTTTTCTTCCAATGCAAACACGGAATCACAGATCATAGCTTGGTGTCGTCCGCAAACTTTATAAGTGTACTCTCTATGCCATTATCTAAATCATTGATGAAGCTATTAAACAGAACTGGACCCAGAACTGATTCCTGTGGGACGCCATTGGTTATGCCCTTCCAGCATGACTGTGAACCACTGATAACTACCCATGGGAATGATTTTCCAATCAGTTATGCACCCACCTTATAGTAGCTCTATCTAGGTTGTATTTCCCTAGTTTGTTTATTAGAAGGTAATGAGAGACAGAATCAAAAGCCTTACTAAAGCTATGATATACCACATCTACCACTTCCCCCCAGAAACAAGGCTTGTGACTGTCAAAAAAAGCTATTAAGTTGGTTTGACACAATATGTTCATGCTGACTGTTACTTATCACCTAATTATCTTCTAAGTGTCTGCACACTGATTGCTTAATTATTTGCTTCATTATCTTTCCAGGTATTGAAGTTAAGCTAATTGGTCGGTAATTCCCCAAGTTGTCCTTATTTCCCTTTTAATAGATTGGCATTATATCTGCTATGTTCCAGTCCTCTGGAATCTCTCCTGTTTTCCATGACTTTTCAAAGATAATCACTAATGGCTCAGATATCTCCTCAGTCAGTTCCTTGAGTATTCCAGGACAGGGGTTGTCAACCTTTTTTTTTCTGAGCTCCCCTCCTCCCCCAACATGCTATAAAAACTCCACAGCCTCCCTGTGCTACAATAACTGGTTTTCTGCATATAAAAGCCAGGGCTGGCATTAGGTGTTAACAAGCAGGGTAGTTGTCTGTGGCCTCATGCCATAGGGCTTCCCATGAGGCTACATTTCTCAGGCTTCAGCTTCAGTCCTGAATGGCGGGGCTCAGGGCCTGGACTTCAACCTCATACAGAAGGGCTCTGTCTTTCTGCCCTGGGCACCAGCAAGTCTAATGATGGCCCTGCTTGGTGGCCCCCCTGAAACCTGCTCATGGCCCCCCCAGGGGGCCTCAGACCCCTGGTTGAGAACCACTGTTGTAGGATTTGTTTCATCAACATGTAACTAACTGCGTTAGAGCTTCAGCTGCTGTCAATAAGTGTAGTTCCAATGATGTCCATGTAGCTATGCTGAATTATAACATCTGAGGATCTGGGGCATTGCCATCAATGGGAGATAATGCCACTAGGGAACATTTCCCCCTTGTAGATTACTTCATGGAGCCTAGTTACTAGCAACTATTCCCCACTAACAGCCAGAAATCCCTTTTATAGTTTTTCCCTTTGGTTCTCTGTTTCCAGCAGGGTGATATTTATTTGCCTCTCCTTAGAAATTAACAAAAGTGTCAAAACTAAGACTTTCTTTGGCTAAAGTTGTCAAAAAAAGCATCCACAGCCAATCAAAACCATTCGTCTCCTTAATATTTGTAATTGCAGTAGCACCTAAGGAAGACTCAGTCAGCGGACACCTAGAAAGACCCATTGCACAAGGTTCAAAACAGAACAAGATGGCCTTGCCACAAACACCTTACAAATCCAAGTGGGTCTGGGTCAGGAAAGGATCGACCAGCAGGGGGGCCAGTACAATAACACAGCGCTCTTTCAACTCTCTGCAGTCTGTGATGTGGGTCTCAGCTGCTGCTGTAAACTCCACACACCTTCGGGACACAGTGTTCTGTCTATCTAGTGGCACCAATACCACTTGGAGAGAGATTAATGAACCTGCTCTATAGCCTAGCTTAACCAGCCATATGAGCTGGTTAGCTCATTGGGAGAGGTCATGCACTAAGATCCAGAAGTCCCGGTCAGTCCTGATGACATGGTTGTGTCACTGTTACAATCTGGGACCTGGTCCCTGCTCACCTCATTGGCCCCAGTACAAAGAAAGCATGGCGGTAGTTGCATTGGACACATTCCCTCTTAAAGGGGCCGGTTTGCCCATGACAGCCAGATTTTTTTCGCAGGTGTAACAATAAAAGTGGCTAGCAGGAAGGGATGGATAGGGGAGCTGTCTCACACACTGGTAGCACAAGGGGTTGCTTATTTTGGCTGAGCCCTTCTGATGAGGCAACACTGTAGCCCTTAGCTCCTCCCTACTCTCAGAAACCTCAAGAGCTATTGCCTCCAACCCCCAAGCTCCGACATCGATTGGTGGCAGTGGGGGGAATAAACTCTGCATATGAGTACAGCAGCACCGGCCTCCCTCACAACACCACAATCTACTCTCCTCCCTCACCCACCCACACACCAGACGAATGCAAGGCACTCCCGCATCAAACCACCACTGGGGTAACCTCATGTAGAAGACCAGCAGAGAATTGGAGTAAATGAAAAGTCCATGTTGGATGTTTGCAGTGCCTCACAGGTGGTGTGGTGGTGTATGTGGTTGTGGCTGTTACATAACCGAGAGCAAGACTGTCATCAAATTAAAAATAACCAGTGCGACAATGAAAGAATAAATATTATTGAATACAGGTCTCAAGAACTTCAACCAGCCCAAAAGAAAACAGCACAAATCCTCCAGTTCCTTTCCCTCCAGAGCTAACCTAGACTAGACTGCCATCAGGCTAAGGCGCATTACAGACAGAGCGCAATGGCCCAGAGATACCACGACTGGCACAGTGCTTCCCACAGGGTTGGAATACTTATTCTGTAAATATATGGTCCTCCATTTGATTTTCTTTGCAAATGCACACAGTCAGGGGTGCATTAAAATCTCCAGAAACTAGAAGCTTAAACAGAGGACGGAGAGAGGGCCCTAGGAGTAGAGGCTGATGAGGGAGGGAGATGGCAAGTTCCGATAGGAATGGAGCATAAAGGTACTTGCCTAACCTCAACTTTCAGGCAATTTCTCGCAGCCCTGAGGACTGCCTTCTAGGTAACTTACAGTACACAGCAGTGACTCTGACCAAACAGAGGTGGGTCAAAACTGGAATCTTGATCCCAACACATCTTTCACACATGAAGCTACAGTCTGAACCCAACGTCCATTCCTGACCTTCATGTTTTGGTTCCAGACCAGAGCCAATAAATGAAAGGCAATTGTGATGCAATTGAGAGTTGAACCCAGTAGTTTTGCAAGATTCAGATCTCAGGAGAGTTCCTCCATTTTGTAATTTATTTTAAATTGTTGTCACTATAAAGCTGAATCTGAGAATAGCAGCATTCTTTTCTGAACATCACTGGACTCACCTTGCATCTTCTGATTCAAGAAACCAACATCCGGCAGCACACCTCACAGGAAGTATTTTTACAGGAATTTCACTGACATTGCCATTCTCATCAAGTACTTTAATGACAGTTTGAACTTTTTCTGACTTTTAAGTGCCTAAAATCTGTACAAAGCCAAAACAACAGATCTTCAGATCTTGCTATTATGTGGCCATTTACTTTTGAGCTTTATTATAAGCTCAGAACATTAGTCAACATTCCAGAAAGCACTGGTTCTGTTTTTCAACTGGAACATGACAACTTAAAACAATTAACATTGATCTTTATTATTATCATTTATTTTAGCATCTGTTTACTAACCACAGCAGAACAACTGATCGATACAGCCAGCTTGCTTTAGAAAGTTATGACTAATATCTATAGCAATGTGTTATAACGCTCGCTCTATAGAAAAATTATGTAAGTAGAATGTCACTTATAACAGTGTACATCCTGATGACAGGTGCTAGTAGAAACGCTAGTCGAGTAGAAACAACAAATCAACATTGCTATAAAAGTCTGTCTCATAATCAGTGACTTTCACACTACATTACAGAAGTGCACCTGGCAAAGAAATATGCAGTGGGGAAAATGTAAAAGCATGATATGAAATCCAATCTAACTTACCAGCATGTTGCCAAAATTTATAAGGAAAACTAAGTGCAATATTGGAATTATATGGGCCACATAGCTTGTGAGGTGACGAGGGCCCAATCCTGTTTGTATGGAATCCCTGCAAGATGATAAGAGTTTTCAGCTTTTCCCTGATTAAAACCTGTAGGAAGTTGATGGGTGCCAACTTCACAGGATCCACTCAGGGTGAAATCTGGCTTCTAACTGAGTCAATGGTAAAACCCTTTTGACTTCAAATGAAGAGCAGGATTTCCACCAGTACATTTGCAGGATTGAATCCTGATCTCTTCAACGCCAATTGAAGTGAATGGCAACTGAAAGCTCTCGCACTTCACAAGCTGTGTCTTAATTTTGCAGTACTATATAAAAACATAAAGTGTATCCACGACAGTCCCATCCGTGTTCAAGTACATTTTCTTCCAATGCAAACACAGGAATCACAGATCATAGCTTTGGTGCGTCCGCAAAACTTATAATAAGTGTACTCTCTAGTGCCATTATGCTAAATCATTGATGAGCATTAAACAGAACTGGACCAGAAACTGATCCTGTGGGACGCCATGGTTTTTCACCTTGCCAGCATGACTGTGAACACTGATTAACTACCCATGGATGATTTTCCAATCAGTTAATGCACCCACTTATAGTACTCCTATCTAGGTTGATTTCCTAGTTGTTATTAGAAGGTTATGAGAGACGAATCAAAAGCCTTACAAGCTTGATATACACATCTCCACTTCCCCAGAAACAAGGCTTGTGAACTGTCCAAAAAAGCTATAAGTGTGACACAATATGTTCATGCTGACTGTTACTTATCACCTAATTATCTTCTAAGTGTCTGCCAACACTGAATTGCTTAATTTTGCTTTCATTACTTCCAGGTATTGAAGTTAAGCTAATTGGTCGGTAATTCCAGTTTGTCCTTAATTTCCCTTTTATAGATTGGCATTATATCTGCTATGTTCCAGTCCTCTGGAATCTCTCCTGTTTTCCCCTGAACTTTTCAAAGATAATCACTAATAATGGCTCAATAATCTCCTCGTCAGTTCCTTGAGTATTACCAGGACAGGGTTGTCAACCCTTTTTTTTTTCTGAGCTCCCCTCCTCCCACATGTATAAACTCCACAGCCCCTGTGCTCAATAACTGGTTTTCTGCATATAAAACCAGGGCTGGCATTAGGTTAAAAGCAGGGTAGTTGTTGTGCCTCATGCCATAGCTTCCCAATGAGGCTACATTTCTCAGGCTTCAGTTCAGTCCTGATGGCGGGGCTCAGGGCCTGGACTTCAACCTCATAACAAAAGGGCTCTGTCTCTGCCCTGCGGACCAGCAAGTCTAAGATGGCCCTGCTGGTGGCCCCCCTGAAACCTGCTCATGGCCCGCCAGGGGGCCTCTAGACCCCTGGTTGAGAACCACTGTTGGTAGGATTGTTTCATCAACATGTAACTAACTGCGTTAGAGCTTCAGCTGCGTCAAAAGTGTAAGTTCCATTGATGTCCATGTAGCTGATGCTGAAATTATAATCTGAGGCATTCTGGGTGGAATTGCCATCAAGGAGATTAATGCCACTAGGGAACATTTCCCACTGTAGATTACTTCATGGAGCCTAGTTAAACACAAGTTCAGATCAGTAGGGATTGTTATAATGGTATATGCGTTAAGCTTAGCTCTGTCATATGTAGTTAATTGATGTCCCATGGACTATGCAAGTTATACCACTGAGGATCTGGCATTGCCATCATGTGAGATAATGCCACTGAGGGGAACATTTCTCCTCCCTTGTTAGAATTACTTACTGTTAACTTTCATAGGAGCCAGTTACTAGCACTAATTCCCTCACCCCCACTAACAGCCAAGAAATTCTTTTTTAGTTTTTCCTTTGGTTCTTTCTGTTCCAGCAGGGTGATATTTATTTGCCCTCTCTTAGAAAATTAAAAAAGTGTTTCAGATAAACCTAAGCAAACACCTTGAACTTTTCCTAAAACTCAACAAATAGCTGGGAACAGAACAATTTAAGAAGCAAAGGTAATTCTAGAACCTCCTTCCTGTGTTTCTTCTTTATCTAATTACATAGCCCAGGTACACCCCAAAGCACTGAGTCTGATATGCCTTCACCCTGGTGTAACTTCACACTGCTTTTTAGGTGTTTTGTACTGCCACCTATTACATAAAACACTGACTTCAATTGGAGTTATGCTGATTTACACAGGTCAAGTGTATCAAAAATCAGGCTCTTGTAGGAGTGCGATTTCACAAGGAGACTTAGGTGCTTGCTAACCTAGGGAACACAACCTTGATTAGGCACCCAGGCATCCTATACAAAGGCCACGTCTACATTACGGGACTAATAGCGAATTATGCTAAAATCGGTTTTAAATTAAAACTGATAATTATATATTCGATTTCAATGCGGCCAACAGCACAGTAATTCCATGTGCGTCCATGGTCCGAGGCTAACGTCGATTTCTGGGAAGTGTTGCATTGTGGGTAGCTCTTCCGTAGCTATTCCATGTTCCCCCAGCTCCCCCCGCCCATTGGAATTCTGGGTTCGAATCATTATTGTCCGCGGGTGGTTCTGGTAATGTCATCATCATTCTTCTCGGGAACATCAGCTGACAATCCTTTCGCAACGGTTTTTTCCCTCGATGCCCTGGCAGACCCAAAGCACGGCAACTAGGAGCCCGTTCAGCTTTTTTTTTTCCGGCACCGTATGTGCACGGGATGGCTGCGGACAGAGGCGTACTCGCAGCGCTACAACCAGCAGCATTCAATTTGCTTTTGGCAATGTAGCAAAAGATGGTTACCGTCGTCCTGTACCATCTACTGCGGAGAAACTGGATGGGATGATGGTTATTCTCCTCCCTCTGTACTGTCCGCTGCTATCATGAGTGCCCCTGGCTGAAATCCGGCCGGGGGCGCACGCAAAAGCAAATTGGGAATTGACTCACTTGGACTGATATCCCTCCTTATGGTTCTTCTAAAAAAATAGAAGTCAGTCCTGCCTAGATAAGGACAAGTGTATAGAGGACCAGTGTGCATCAGAGCACAGCTGCTCGTGTCAGTATTCACAGGGGGTCCCCTGCAACAACCCACCATTGCTTCCCTCCTCCCCCAACGTTCCTGGAGCGACCGTGGCAGTGTCCCCCCCCATTTGTGTCCATGATATAAAGAATGCAGGAATAGAACAAGACTTGTTAGTGAGAAAATTAGGGGGAGGCAGCCTTTCCGGGCTACTGAAAGTCCAGGCAGTAACGGAATCTTTTCTTTACAACAGGAAGGGAGGGGGCTGATGAGCTCAGCCCCAGTTTGCTATTGGAAGACAGTTAACCCAGCCATTCTGTACCATCTACTGGGAGTAACTGGGAGTCATTCCCCGTTTTAACCACCAGCCCGCCCCGGCCAGACTCACCTGAGGCCAAGCAGGAGACTCACGGGCTGATGGTGACGACCGGATATCATCATATTATAGCCTGTCTACCACCGGGGAGGGGGAGAGGGCGGATACTGCCTTCACTGCTGCAGAAGCATGCGCGCTACCAGCAGCATTCAGTACACATAGGGTGACATTGAAAGAAGTAAAGAAAATTATTCTTTTCCCTTTTCTTTCACGTTGGGCGGGGGGGGGGACTGAGGAGCTATTCCTGAACCACGCCAGACACTGTGTTTGAACCACAGACATTAGGGGAGCTCAGCCCAAGAATGCAAAATACTTTTCAGAGTTACTTGCTGATGGACTGCTGGGATAGCTGGAGTCCTCAGTACCCCTCCAACCATGAGCGTCCATCTTCAGTCTCTGGGCTTCCCATTACCGCTTGTCAACGCAGCGCTGTGTATCCTGGAATTTTTTTGTTCAAACGCTTTGGTATTTCGTGTTCTGTAGACGGAGCTCTGGATACAACAGATTTGTCCCCCATTACACGCGATCAGATCTAGTATCCCCTACGGTCATGCTGGAGCTCTTTTGGATTTGAGACTGCATCGCCACCCGTGCTGATCAGAGCTCCACGCTGGGCAAACCGGAAATGTAATTCAAAAGTTTGCGGGGCTTTTTCTGTTTACCCTGCCGCTGCATCCGAGTTCAGATTTGCGTCCAGAGCGTCAGTGGTGCACTGTGGGATACCGCCCGGAGGCCATAACGTCGATTTCCGTCCACACTAACTGTAATCCGATATGTTAATATCGAATTTAGCGCTACTCCTCTCGTCGGGGTAGAGTACAGAAATCGATTTAAAGAGCCCTTTATATCGATATAAAGGGCGTTGTAGTGTGGACGGGTACAGCGTTAAATCGATTTAACGCTCTTTAAATCGATTTAAACACGTAGTGTAGACCAGGCCAAAATATGGGAAGAGTTAAGCGCCTGAGAATGGGATTCACAAAAACCAGCATTCAGAGCTATTAAAGCTTGCCAATAGTAAGTGCTAGGGAGAAGGGTAAAGCCAAGAGAACTTAGGCACTTAAGTCTGGAATGGAGGGAGGTGCTTTGCTTCTGGAGTTAGGTGCGTAAGCCAGGTTAGTGCTTTATTGCAAAAAACCTGAATAGGAGAATCCCCTCTCATAAACTTTAGCCCAATGGTTAAAGCCCTCACTCAGACTGTGGGAGGCAGCCAGATCCCCTGCCTGATGTATAGCAAAGGCTTGAGCCTCTCACCTCTAAGGTGAGGGTGGTAACCACTGGGCTATGGGATAGTGTCAATCTCTCCTGCTGAAGCTGCTCCACTGTATATAGATAATTAAATACTGGAGCAAGGTGACTGGAAGCTGGGTCACCCACTTCTCAGGTGAGTGCACTAACCACTGGGCTATAGAGCCATTATCACTCTTTTTCTGGCCCAAGGAATATTTAAATATTTATATACAAAAATGCTTCAGCAGGGGTCACTGAAAAAAGCCTGTTCCAGAATACTCCATAACCCTGTGCTCAGGGTCCACTCCTGGGAGGTGGAGGATCTAAAGTCAAATCCCTATTCCCTATTAGGCAGAGGTGGGTACCACATCCTGGATAAAGGCTCTAATCACTGGGCTAGAAGGCACCCCCAGCTGTGAATCAGGTTACAGGGATCCATGCATACTAGTTCACCAAAGAGCCTCATGTAAGATCCCTACAGCTACTTGGTGCTCATAATCACTGTGAAATGTATGTACTGATAATGTGTAAGGAATTATGTATATACAGTGAAAATTATGTTCTTAAGGTCTGTGACTTGGGGCTGGTCACGTCAAAGTTGAAAAACAGGTTTCTTTCAGGCAAGAGCAGTTTATCTATCTGTCTGGTTACATGTAACTGAGGATTATATACTTCACAATGAACATCTATTTATAGTCTGAACAAAATCCTTATCAAGCGATTGCAAAGTCTCCAGGGGAGATTCTAGATAGGAAAACACAAGCAGCAAGGGTTGTCCTGTTTGCAAGTGAAGATAATGGATTTCTGGACTGTAGCTGTATGGACAAAAGCATGCTCTGCATCTTCCACTGTGAAGGCAAGACGGCAGTGTGATTTGTCTCAGGAACAGAAGATCACAGCAAGCCTGGCTGTAGTCAGGGCCGGCTCCAGGGTTTTTGCCGCCCCAAGTGGTGAAAAAAAAAAAATGCCGTGATCGCGATCAGCTGCAGCTCCACCGCGCCGCTTTCTTCTTCGGTGGCAATTCGGTGACAGGTCCTTCCCTCCGAGAGGGACCGAGGGACCCGACGCTGAATTGCCGCAGAAGAACCCGACGTGCCACCCCTTCCCTTAGCCGCCCCAAGCACCTGCTTGCTAAGCTGGTGCCTGGAGCCAGCCCTGGCTGTAGTATGCCAGAAGGATTTGGAGTGAGCTTTTGCTCTAGTTATCTTTAGGCTCTAGAATGCATGGGATGGTTCTATTGTATATGTTACCCTTTGTTTCCAATATTTCTGCTTGCTGTCACTTGAATATCTGTTCTTTGTTACATAAACTTATACTTGTTTTCTCTAAAAACAAATCGAAGTGCTGTATGTTAAGCAGAGCTGTGTTCTGCAGTGGAACTGGCAAGCTGTGGGGTCCTGTTTCTTTGGCAGTAGAGGATCTGAGAATTCTGGGAGTGTCCGCTGGATCAAGAGCTGTATATTGCAGGCAGATGCTCAGAGGTTGGTGTATGCCTATCACTAGCCTGGAGAGGGACAGCAGAGCCTGTGTAGACTGAGAGAGCAGTGCTTGTGCTGCCTTTAGCTGGGAGAGTATAGACAAGGCTTTCTCATGCTAAGGGCCAGAGGTAGCAAGGTGCCTCACAATGAGGGGTCCCCCAGAAAATGTCACACCATCTTCTGTGCAAGTTAAGGAATGTTATGAGCATGTCTGCCAGATGACACCCTTAAGACAAGATAATTGAGGTAAAGTCTGACTTGTGAATGCTACTGGGGCTTAGGTGTGAGCTAGGTGGTGAGTGGTGTCAGGACTGAGGTGGCATTGTGCATGGCCAGATGCTGAAATTTAGCCATCTCGGTGGGTGTAACAGTGGAAACTTAGATGCATTTGTGAATGCCAGTGTACCTAAATGTTGGATTTAGGTGCCTAAAGTGGGAGTTAATCCCACCCTGGTGTCTGGTAGGCAGGGGCAGCTCCAGGTCCCACCACGCCAAGCGCGTGCTTGGGGTGGCAAGCCGCAGGGGCTTGCCTTCGGCGGCTTTCCTGCAGAGGGTCCACTGGTCCTGCGACTTCAGCGGACCTCCCGCAGGCATGCCTGCAGAGGATCCGCTGGTCCAGCAGCTTCAGAGGACCTCCCGCAAAATGCCTAGAGCTGCCCCTGCTGGTAGGGCTTGATAACACTTCTGCTCTTTACTTTCTTATTTTTCCATTCTTCCTGGTTTTATTCAGGAGCAGAAGTACCAAAATATACTGAGATGAGAAAAGCTGCCCTGGCTAGAATCAGGCAGTAATGCAACTCTTCTAAGAATACCTGAACTCATGCAATTTCTAGCATGATTTCTAGGCCAAAAAGGCAGCTAAACTTCAGATGCTTATTTGAATGGACCCACCAGATTTTCAAAGGTTCATTGATTACTACTCTCCCTTCTGCAATCAACAGAGCTGCCTTTAAGAAGGAAAACTTGCTGGGGCCCTGAAACTAAAGCCAGTGTCACTCCATGACTATCCCACAAGGGGTAACTCGTAAAAGTAGCATGATTGACCCCATACCCGACTTATAAAATGAACTGATCAGCCATGTAGCTCACATGGCTGGTCTAAGGCCTATAATGCAAGTCCTGGTGCTCATGTAACAGAATGATTCTGTTACCTACTTCACACAACTGGTTTGGAACTGAACTGAAGATGAACAGCTCTCAAATTCAGCTTTGCATCTCAAACAAGGACATGAGAGACAGTGCAAGGAGGGAGAAAAAATATTTCAAAAGTCAACAAATGAAGAGGTGTATTGATGCCAGCATTTAACATTGCACTACATGGGAACAAAGGACTTAATGAATCTAAGTGATAGAGGTAATAATCCCCCCATGCCACTGTGGCTACTATAGAAGAAGGAATATGTGGTGGGACTGCTGTGGAGAGGCCAGACAGGGGTACTGGACTATACGTACCATGGAGCCATTTCCTATGATTGCAAAAGAAGCAAGTACATGATGGATTTGCAATCTGTGAAGATACACGTAGTGGGGGAACAGCGGCCCCCGGCCCGCAGCAGCAGCTGCAGAGTTTGGCATTGGCTGAGGCAAAGGGGGTCTCTGTCTACATACATGTGGCTGAGAGCAGAGTCTGCTTCCTTGGGCTGTGCACTCAGTTCTAGAATTTCACACCCCATGTGATGACTAATTTAAAAAGTCATTATCAGACACGGTAAAGGAGGGGGTGAGAGGTTGAAATGAAGCTTTAAAATAGGAATGCAGCTAAAGGGATACAGTATATCATCATCTCACTAAAGGGGGACATGCCCATTGAAATGGAAATATCCTCCGAAAATGTTCCTGGGGGAACTGAAAGAGTCAATAGGCCTAACACTGAACCAAGCCTAAAGATAACAACATTTTAAAATATTTCTTCCTGATCCTGATAAACAATCAGCCCTTCAGAATCACAGCTGCAACAGAGATAAAGCTTCTTAGCTCAGCAACTCACAATAAACAAAGGGCATTGGGCTGCTTTTTTAAAATATTATCAGCACATGTGCACACCACTCCATTCCTCTGCCCTGGCCAGCCGTTGTTACATATCCTCTCTCTTGTGCCTGGTTCACAGCGACTATGTCTTGTACACACACACACACACCCTCCCAGCTACAGAGCCTTGGTTATTTAGCTCAAGCTTTCAGCTCTGAAGGCACCCAGTTCAGTCTGGTTGTCAATCAAGATGATGGCTATCACACATGCATACTCCTCCCCTCTGCTGATAGGATGCTCTTAACTTTAAAAGTTCATTGCATCCATTTCACGCAGCCTGGCAGCCTGAAAGTTCACAAGGTCAGAATTGCTTCTCACCAGGAATAAACTGTGAAATGTGTACGAAAATAAGATTTTAAATTACAAGTGAGATTTCTGATCTGACTACTGCAAGGGATAGACTAGATTTATATACTGACAGAAAATAAGGACCAGACTCACAGCTGAGGAGGAGGGGCCCAAAGCCACCTAGCTGCTCACTCAATGATGAGGCTGCCCTGGCACCAGGCCAGTCTGCAGAATAGGCTGTGCTAATCTATGCCAGGTGCTAACAGCTCCCAGAAATCTTTCTGGCAGCTGCAAAACACCAGGGTCCAGGGATCCCCCAAACACACTCCATTTTTCCTTGGCTATTCCACTTGCACTGGAGGGCAGGAGAAGGGGTGGTACAGAAGCAGCTGTGTGGGTCTATCTTCCCCCACCCTCAAGAACCCCTTACACATGGGCAATCTTCAGAGAGCTGGATTCTTTAGGTTTAAGGCAACTTTGTGGCAGGGGGACAACCCACAGTAGGGCCTGTCCACTGGAATTCCAAACTATAGATGTCAATTTCCAGCAACATAGGGGATGTGCAGCTGTGTCAGTCATAGCTAAACTCTGTATTGTCAGATCCATTACCCAGTTCATTTCTACCTGTTTTCTTATATTATTAATGTTTGAAGCACACAATTTTAAACACACAATACGTAAATACAGTCACTTGGTAACAAGCCATATATCCAAACACAGACAGTTTCTGATGCATTCAATGCAGGATCGAAGTAGGGAATGGCAAATGGTGTTTTAAGCCATATTTGTAGTCCCCAAATTCTGGGACTGGTGATCAGCTGGGGATAGGTATGGTGTGAAGAACTGTGTAAGCCAGGGACATGTAGCAGGTGGGGCATATTGGGCGATGACCAGCTATTGGCAGGGTTGGGAGAAAGAACACACATTGCCCCCCACCCACTACCACCACCACCAGCAGCCACACACTGAGTCCCCAGAGAAAGTTCCAGGTTATCCTGGGCCTCTTTTGCTTTTTCCAGACCTCTCAACTTTGCATTAGGGTTCCTTCAGGAAGGGAATCTACGGTGCAGCAGCTTCCAGAGCCACCCAAACATTTGGCTCCAAGAGAAATGAGGCAGAGCCACATAAAGCCCACAGCTGCCCTTTGCTCCCCATGGACACTCCAAGATTCGTGTGTGGGTCTGGTGGGTGAAGATATTTGCTTTGTTCTTCAGGAGGCCAATTCCCACCTCAAGCCAGAGTACAAAGCGGGTACCCCATGGAGTTTTCTGTCCCTAGGTAGATGTTACTGGACAAGCACCTTCCGAAACTGCTTTTATTCAGTCCTTACATAGGCAAACACAACCTGAAGTCAACAGTTTTGTTTGAATAAAAACTCAGAATTTGGCCCGCTACTATCGGACTATCAGACTATAAACTCTTTGGGGCAGGGCCTGTCTTTTGTCTGCGTTTGTACAACACTAGCCCTGTGGAGTCCTGGTTCAAGTCTGGGGCTCCGAGCACTGTGCAATGCAAATATCCATAAACTCCTGTACTACTACTAATAAGTTAACAAAGTAAAGCTCTGACCCAAAGCTCAGTGAAGTTAACGGGAGTATTTTCGTTGACTAAAAAGGACTTTGGATCAGGCCCAAGTCCTTATGATTTAACTTTTAAAAAGTGTTTTAAAATGCAGTTAACCTTTGAAAGCAGCACGCTTAACACCTAGGATTTTATCTCCGTCCGCTTTAACAATATGATTAGCTCTATCTAGTCTACACGCCCCATTACCTGCTGGTATTATTACTGTAGGCTGGTTAAGCATTTATTGGCTAGGCAACAAGGCTATAAAAAAATGACATTGTAGTGTGTGACTGATGAGTGATTAAGTACATAGCAAAGTACAACTACCATGTTTCAATATTACCAGTTTATTTCCTTATTTAACTAACGTAAATGATCCAATAAACAACAACACTTGACATAATTTATCTAAAAATACCCAAACAAAAACCTCTGAAAATCTCAGGAGGGGGAATAAGGTTTCAGAAATGGAGAACCTGATCCACTGAAGTCAATAAGAATCTTTCTGTTGACTCCACTGGGCTTTGGGTCAAGCACTTAATAATAGTTTTGGAAACCTTTATTATGAAGCTACTGGGTGTGTTTTAAATGCCGTGAGCTGCTGGTGTTACCTGTTCTTGGCGATTTTAGTTTATCTATACAGCCTCACTCAGGGGCTGAGTCTGATCTCACTTACTCCACTCTTACACCACCAGGTTTTTACAGTCAGCTCCACTGACTGCAGGAAAAGTGCTCCAGATTTGCCATGGTGTGAGGCACCAGAGACACACCGAAAAGCCCTGGTTTCACTTTTTCAAGGTCACTTTAGCTTACTAAACAAATAAAACAACAACTGATTTCTTCAACAAGATCTTTCAAACTTTTCAGATAAAATCTCACATTCAGCCGCTCACGCTATTTGCAGCAGGACCACAGAACTACTTCTTTGCCACTCCCCAGGTCACTTCAAAGGAGGCAGCATAGTAAATCACAGTGCTTTGGGGCATGTTTCTGGAATCTGAGGAGAAATCATTGGAAGTAATCCAGTAAATCAGACTATTGCAGAAAGATTATGGCTCTGTTTAGGACAGAGCAAATGGGTAGAGAGCTATTAACTTCGCATCCTTTGGGACAACAAAGAGATATGAAATGTATTGTGAAACATAAATGCTTCTTTCAGTAAACAGAACAATACTTGTGTACTGATTAGGGTATTTAATAGTGCACCAAATGAACAGTGGAAGGGAAATAAACATTGCATTTATCATTCCACTTATGATTACATTTTCATAACCTTGTTTTACAATCCACCAAAAGAGTCACAGAGATCTTTGGTACTCCAGTATGTAACAATATTTAGCAGTGTTCATTCACAATAACTTGTTTGGATGCCATTTGGTTGTTTAAAAGGTCTCTTTGTGCTTTAAAGCTTATATGTACTGCATATAAAATTAAATTATATACCCCAAGCATAGCTTCTTCTAACTACAGGAAGGAAAAACACAAAACTCCATAGACTCCACCATAAATATCTCTATACACCTCTAATGTTCCTATGCAGCACTTAGGTTCTGACCCAAAGCCCACTGACATAAATAGGAGTCTTTCCACTTTCTACAACATGCTTTGGGTCAGGCTCTCGTATTGTAGAGTCATTGGTTCGACAGAAAAACCTAAAATATTTATTTGTATTATAGTAGTGCCTAAAGAAGGGGTATGAAAAAGAGAGAGAGAGATTTTTTTAGTTCTTTCTTCCTTTCTCTCAGTTTGCTGTGGTGATTTCTTTTTTAAATTAAGATGAGTAGTTTCATAACATTATTTACTCTTCTCTCTTTAACAGGCTGTCTGTTGAGAAAGTTTGAAAAAAATCTAAACCCACTAAAAATCAGGAAAGCTATTCATGTGCAATATATAATTACATGCTATGTTTTAATCTCAGTACATTATCTTTCAAATTATATCTGGTTTCAGCAGAAGGAAAAAATAATGTTTTCTAAAATTAACCTCTAAAGGGTCTTGTAGATAATTTTTCTGGAAGTGTTTTAAATACACAGTTTTCTTGGAAACTTTTAACAGAATAATTAATTATTTGAGACAGGGAATATAACTGGACATACGTTGACACTACTACATAAACGTCACCTAGAGTCAAAACTGGAGGCCTTTAGGGTAAATTCTGTTTTCAGTTACACTAATGTAAATCCAGTTTAGTTTCACTGAAGTCAAAGGAGTTAGTCTGTATTTACACCAGTGGAACAAGGAGCAAAATTTGACCATCAGTTTTGAGAATTTGCTCATCAGTTTTGGGAACAAAAACTGCATAAGAATTTAAAGATTTGGCTTGTGAAGAACAACCTTCATCACTGGTAACTGTACGGTACATTACAACATTTAAAGGGGTTATTTTCCCATCAGTACACATGCATACAGTAACTCCCATATTCATATGAACGAGAATTACATATATGCATTAATTGGAAATTAGACCTTTCAAAGTGAAATACTGTTGAAGAGAAAGAAAAATCCTTAAGATACTTGTAGTCCTTTCCATATCCTTGTATTAGCAAAATATTACATGCACAATTCTAGCAGATCTTACCATCAACCTTACAAGCCAATCCAGCAGCATCAGCGTAGTGCATTGCTCTACCATGTTTGAAATTCAAAATCAGCTCTTCATTCTGAGGCTGAGAATGTAGCAGAAGCTGTATGTTTAGCCACTAGGAGGCAGAGAGAGCCTCTTCGTCATTCTGTAGCAATCTCTGTACTAATATGGGGAGTACTTGCATTCAGCTATCCTCTGCCAGAAGGGCAAGACAATCTCTGTAACATGAGAACCATAGCAGGGATGGGAACTGGGGTGAAGACACAAACGTGGCGAGCTTTGGGACTATAACAGGGACCAGGAGAATTCTCTATTTGGTGAGGGGGAGGACACTGTTATTTTAAACGTACAAAGTATTTTAAAACTTATACACACTACACTACATCTTTTATGAAGTCCTCATAAACACTCTTGCTGCCAATATCAGTGAAAGCAATATACTTTTGGTACATAAAGTTGCCTTACCCTAAACACCCAGCTCCATTAAAACCAGCATAATTATCCTGTTATAATAAGGCAGGTATTTTAAAGAGGCTGTAGTGTGATTTTTTAATTGTACATTACGTAACCACCTCTAAAATATCAGACCTTCGAGCACTTTAAACGGCCGACTCCTTACCACATTATGATACTTAAACGATGGCTTCTAAAGCTGATTTCTAGTAAAACTGGAATAAATTATTTTTCCTTAATAAATGTTACCACAACTCCATGAAGTGAACAAGATTTGCAAGGCTTGATTTCAACATGAGAAGTATTAATCTAATATTTCTAATCCTACCACTTTTTCAACTAATAATCTTAAATCTTTACCATATATTTCCATATATAAACTTTAAACTTGTTTACATGCTAGTAACTCACAAAGATTGTTTTAAACAGGTTGATATTTTATAAGAATTTATTACTCATTGTGAGGGAAATTACAGCACAGGGCCTATTCTGAGGATTTAAGTAGTGCAAAAGACTTGTGCTGACCCTCTGGGAAAAAGTGAATTTCATCCAGTGAAAGTTGCAGAAATGGTCTTTTTCTAATGTATGTTATTATGCTGGTTACATAGAACCAATTCAGGATTTGATCCTGCAATCCCTGAGTCAACAGGGGTTTGACAAATGGAATGCTTGTAGGACTGGACTCCAAGACTGTGTGTTATAAACAAAAGTAAAGAAATTTTGCATATTTAGGCACCAGGACTCAAAAAAATGGACCTTTAGCTTGATAACAAGAATATTCAGTTATAATATTAGGAATAAAAAAACCCCAAGATTTTTAAAGGGTCATTATAAACACTCTCTCTCTCTCTCTAACAAATGGGTTTAGAAAGAAACTTCCTCCAGGGGTAAGTTATTTTGTAACTGCCTACTGCAGGGGCATTTTAAACCTTCCTCTGAAATATCTGAAAGTAGGAGGGACAGCATGCTGAACTAGATGGACCATTGGTTCTATCGAGTCTGGTAATTCCAAGAATCTTTTGAAGTGCTAAGCATTTCTGAACATCAGACACTCCATAAGTACCTAAAATTAGATTAGGTGTCTAACTTTAAGCACCCAAGTTTGAACATTTATTACTATTTTTAAAATGTTCCATATTAATGTGGCATCAAATGACAAACTTAGTTAAAGCACATTCTGTGGATAATTTTCAAATGATAACCTGGATTTAGAGTATTATTAGAACTATATGTTTCTGGAAATTTTGGGGAGACTTATGTAATATGATGGTAGCATTGTGTACCACTGCTGTAGTTAAGGGAATGTTAGTATTAACAACGTAAACTCCTTTGGAGAAGCTTATGAGTGAACTGGAAGAGTTCAGTTTGATCTGAAAGTTTATACAAATATTTCAGCAGAGGAAATGTTTTCTTATTATTGTTACTTTTAATAATTATAGTATTTTTTAAAAGTCTGACCAGTTTTAGATTGGGAGGAGAATAGGCAAGAAGGGGCAGTTTAAGGGTGTAATTTCAATGTGACTACAGAATTTCTAAATGTGTCAATGTAAAGAAGAACCTTGGTGCTATTTTATTACTTCCTGCATGCTACTTCTACAGTTAAAAAGCTTGTGCAATATGAATTATCAGGTTTACAGTCCCACCGTTACTCCTCTCCCCCTAAACCCAAGATAAGGTGTGAGGAAGCAGCAGACAGTAGATCTTAATCTCTTGCATGGCTGCATAAGATTAGGCATGATCTGGCCCTAAATTATTTCACCCTCGTATCTGCAGTATTCTACTTGTTCCCTACAGTAAGTAGAGGAAAATACCAAGGCAACACTATTTATCAAAGGAAAAATAGGCATATTTGTAAGGGTGACCACAGTAGCTATGCTGAACCCTAAAGGTAACCAGTTCCTACACATTGGTACTAATAGACCTCACATGACAAACTAATACATCACCTGGGTTGATTCTGTGACATAAATACTAGAAGAAAGCAAGAAAAGTTAGGGACATTCCAGTCCTGAAAGAGTTTTCTTCTCCTCATTACTAGCGACTCTAATTACTTAGGAAAAAGAGAAATGAGATAAATCCTGTAGAGCCAGAAATGTGACCTGATTTCCATCCTCATTTAGAAACTGTTACTTTGCAAGATAAGCCGAAAGAGACACTGTCAGGTCAAAGTGCACTCACAGTTTCAGTTTTGGATGAAAAGAAAAAAACAAGCCAAGATTACAGGGGGCAGTTTGTGCTACAGTTCAGGTATACAATGTTTTCATCACTTAAAACAGATATTTACTCCCAACTAAAGAGACAGAATTTGGAACTAGGAAGCCTTCTGGCCAAAGCCCAGGAATTGAAGTGTGCTTTAATTCCTGGTGATGCCACAGACTTCCTTTGTGACATCTGGCAAGTTACTTAAACTCAGTTTTCCCTTCTGTAAAATGAGGACGATAATACTTCCCCAGTGGGGCTACTTGTGGAGAAAAACATTCCTTCATGTGAAAAAGGGAGACAGAATCTGAACTGTATGTTTGTAAAGTGCTTTGAGATCCTCAGATTTAAGATGCTATAGAAATGCAAAGTTTTATTATTGATTGTCAAAGAGCAATGGTTCTCAACTTTTCCAGACTACTGTACCCCTTTCAGGCATCAGATTTGTCTTGTGCACCCCCAAGTTTCAAAATCAGACATAAAAATACAAAATTGTCACAGCACACTATTAATGAAAAATTGTTTACTTTCTCATTTTTATCATATAATTATAAAATAAATAATTTAGAATATAAATATTATACTTACATTTCAATGTATAGTATATAGAGCAGTATAAACAAGTCATTGGCTGTATCAAATTTTAGTTTGTATTGACTTTGCTAGTGCTTTCTATACAGCCTGTTGTAAAACTAGGCAATCTAAATGAGTTGATGTATCCCCTGGAAAACTTCTGTGTACCCCCAGGAGTACGCACACCCCTGGTTGAGAACCACTGCCTAAGAGAAATATTAAGAACCAGAGAAAAACACACATCCCAGACTGGATCCCCAATCATGTATGATGAGTTGTGTCATATTTGTATAAGAACGTTCTTAGCATCATCACGTACAAAGAATTATGTAAACTCAACTTCTTGAGCCTGAAATCTTTTGACATGTAAACCTAAAAATATCACAATTATATCACAGGCCAACATTAAAATTATTTCATCACTGAGCTGCTTTGCCCACAGAAATTGGGTATTTTTTCTAACCAGTGTATATTTCTGAAGGTTTCTTTCTCCTGATAACGCTATGCAGATAGAGACTGTTCCCAAATGAGCAGATATCTCTTCCATCTCATCCCGATACTGGTACTCCCCAACTTTCTGGGAAGCAGCTAGTTTAGTATTTTCTTGGCAATAATGTGTCTCCCAAAACAGCACCATCATCTTCAGCTACACTGTCCTCTCAGGCCATTAAAATAAGTGGGCTGCACATCCCCACTCCCTAGCAGCTCTGACCTTTTACAGTCTCTGCCACCAAAAGCTTATAGGATTCTGCCACTTCCATCTGCATCTCCACCTGCCTTGTTTTCCCAGGCCAAAAGCAAGGATCAAATAGATGTGTTTCAAAATACATCCCAATTTCCTCTCCCTGCCACCTTTCACTTCAAACCACAAAGAAAGAATCCAGAATTCACTCCTCCAAAATATTTAAATCCAGCAAAATGTCAGGAAAAACCAACTTCAGCACCTTGGACAGGACATTTAACCCAACAAATAAATAAATAAATAACAATTAAAAATCTGCAAATCGGCCCTGAAAAGGTTGAAACGGGACACAAGCCTATTGGACACATCCGTGGACTTGTTTATTTTTAGTACTGATAAATCCTCTTTGGATCGCACCCAGTGTTTAGTCCACTAGATGCCCTGTCTTTCGAGAGAGTTACTCATTGCCAAAGTGGTGAGAGGAATTGCATTCCCAAATTCTTAACACACCTCTCCTCTCCTGGCTAACACCACTCCGCCGCCCCCACCACCACCAAACTCAAAAGGAAAGGTTAAGGTCAAGCACCATAAATCACCTTTATTCGATCTTTCAAAGCAAAACCAGACTTGTTGCTCTGTGCGTGTTTTTAAAAGCTCAAATCCATTGCCTCCCACCCAAATCTCCAAGAAAAATCCGATTTATTCCCATTGCAGCCACATTTCGCTTGCACAAATTTTGCTTTACTTCTTTCCTTCTCTCAAACAGTGCCTCCCTCCACCCCCCGTATGTCACTGCCACCCTCACAGATGTCTTGATAAAACCATAATCACCAAGGGCAGGAGTCCTCCAGATCGCCCCATGCTTTTATTTTAATATTATCATTAGTCAAGTGGAGATCTCAATTCGGACCGGTATCTTCCAAACCTTTTTAAATATGAGTGTTTTGCAAACTGCTTTGGGGTGCAATACACATGTGATATCATAGGTTATGTTTTGACAAATAAGATAAACACTATGTTTATTCTTATAAGAATATGATCTATACACACACACTCACCGGCCCCTTAAATCCATACTTTTAAATCTAATTCACTGTGTGTTTTTCCCTCCTTCAAATTTGCTATTTAATTTCTGACCAGCTGGGTCCGACATCACATTATCGAAAACATTGTTCTGATTTTCTTTATCGGGATGGTGCTTTTCGATCTGGATGTAACTACGACGATGACTGAATAAAAAGTCACTCGTCAGCGACAAAGCAGCGGCTCTCACAACCCCAGCACCAGCTCTGCTGATCCAACTTCTCTTTCTTTCCCGTCACACGCTAGTCTGCAGCCCAATCCTACAGCCCAGCCCTGAGCGGGCGAAGGGCAGAGGAGGGGGTGGGCAGCAGGGGGTTCGCGGTGTCTCCTAACTCTCGTGTCGGAACCATTCACCATAAGGGAAGCGGGCCCCAGAGCAGGGAAGGATCAGCCCCACCCCCCTTCCAACTTTCTCCTTCTCGGCCCCATCCAGAACAGGACTTTTTCTCCCCTAACAACGAACAAACCAAAGAGAGACACTTACTGGCTTTATTTACTATTTCCTGCTAACCCAGCGTCCCAGCGTCACTGCATTGTATCCACAGAGTGTGACTCCCAGTTCAGGAACTCCCCAGTGGTGGAAACTCCAGCTCATTGCGGCGGCTCTTTCCCCCTGGAGCGGTTCCTGCCCATCCCGGACGGCGCCCACTCCGGAGACTGCATGATTTATTCGCGCCCTGCCAGCCTGTGTGGTGATGCGCAGCTACCAGCCCGTCCAGCCCAGGGGAGGTGTTAGCAGGCGCCGCCCCGCGCTCTCTGCCTGCTACCTGCTGGCGCCGAACTCCGGGAGCGCTTCCCCCAGCGCCAGCGCTACCGGGCAGCGCCCCCTGCTGGCGACCGGCTGCTTCTAAGTGGGTAAATCAGCTCAAGGCCGCTGTGCGGGATGGTGGAGCGAGTGTTAGGAGAAGCGGGATAGAGGGGGAAGCCGTGACGGTTGGGGGAGCTGTGAGGGGGACGGTGGGACGGGGAAGGAGGGAATGGAGGGGGAGCTGTGAGGGGGAAGATGAGACGGGGAGGAGGGAATGGAGGGGGAGCTGTGAGGGGGAAGATGGGAGGGGAGGAGGGAATGGAGGGGGAGCAGCTGTGAGAGGGGAGGAGGGAATGGAGGGGGAGTTGTGAGGGGGAAGATGGGACGGGGAGGAGGGAATGGAGGGGGAGCTGTGAGCAGGAAGGTGGAACGGGGGAGGAGGGAATGGTGGGGGAGCAACTGTGAGAGGGAAGGTGGGATGGGGAGAGGAGGAAATGGTGGGAGAGCTGTGAGGTGGAAGAGGGAATTGGAGGAGGCATGAATGGTGTAGCCAGTGCAATGGGGAAGGTGGGATAGGGGAGAGGAGTGAATGGTGCGGGACCTGTGAGAGGGAAGGTGGGATGTGGACAGTAGAGAATGGTGGAGGAGCTGTGAGGGATAAGATGGGATGGGCGAGTGGAGGTAATGATGATGCAGATGTGAGGGAGAAGCTGTGACATGAGGGAGAGGAGTGAATGATGGAGAAGCTTTGAGCAGAAAGGTATGAATGGTGGACCAGCTGAAGGGTGAGGATGGGAGGGGGAGGGAATCAGTGCTGGAGCTGTTGTGAGAGGGATGATGGGAGTGCGAGAAAAGTGAATGGTGAAGCAGTCGTGAGGGGAAGATGGGATGGAGGAGAGGAGAGAATTGTGAAGCAGTTGTGAGGAGGAATATAGGACATGAGGGAGAGGACTGAATGATGGAACTGTTGTGAGGGGGAAGATGGGATGGGCAAGAGGAGGGAATGGTGGTGGAGGTGTGAGATGAAAGATGTGATGTGGGGAAGAGTAAATGGTGGAGCCAGTGTGATGGGAATGATGGGGTGAGGGAGTGGAGAGAATGGTGGAGCAGCTACCAGGGGGAAGATGGAAGGGAGGGAGGGAGAGAAATGAATGGTTGAGCAGCTGTTAGGTGGGAGATGGGGATGGGAAGAGGAATGAATGGTGGAGCTGCTGTAAGGTGGAAGGGGGACAGAGAAAGAAGTTAATGATGGATCTGCTCTAAGGGGAAAGATGGGACGGGGGAGAGGAGGGAATAGTGGAGCAGATATAATAGGGAATGTGGAATGGAATAAAGGAGTGAATAGTGGAGCAGCTGTGATGGGGAATATGGGATGGGGAGAAGAATGAGGGGTACAGGACCTGTGACGAGGAAGATGGGATGGAGAAGAGGAGTGAATGATGGCGTAGCTGTGAGGGGGAAGATGGGAGGTGGAGACGAATGTGGGGTGGAGCAGCTTTGATGGGGAAGGTGGGATGGAGAAGAGGAGGGAATAATTGTTCAGGTATGAGAGAGAAGATGAGACAGAGGAGAGGAGTGAACGGTGGAGCAGCTGTGAGGGGGAAGATGTGACGAGGCAGAGGACTGAATGATGGAGTAGGTGTGATGGGGAAGATGGGGGGTTGGAGAGGAGGGAATGGTAGAGGGGCTGTGAGGGGGAAGGAGGATAGGAGAAGAAGAAATGGTGGATCAGCTGTGAGGAGGATGGTGGGATGGAGGAGAGGAGTGAATGCTGGGGCCGTTGTGAGGAGGGACGATGGGAGGGGGAGAGAAGTGAATGGTGGAGCAGCTGTGAGAGGGAAGATGGAATGGAGGACAGGAGTGAATTGTGGAGCAACTGTGAGGGGAAAATGGGATTGGAAGAGGAATGAATGGTGGGGCAGCTGTGACTGTAGTTGGGATAAAGGAGAGGAGGGAATGGTGGAGGTGCTGTGAGGAGGAAGATGGGATGGGAGAGAGGACAGAGTGGTGAACCAACTGTGAGAGTGAAGGTGGGATTGAGGAGAGGAGTGAATTGTGAAGCAGCTGTGAGAAGGAAGGTAGGACATGAAAGAGAGAAGTGAGTGGTGGAGCAACTTTGATAGGGAATATGGAATCGTGAGTGGAGTGAAATGTGTAGCTGCTTTGAGCCAGAAGACAAGATGGGAGAGAGGAGTGAATGGTGGAGACGCTGTAAGCGAGATGGTGGCAACTGGGAGAGGAGTGCATGGTGAAGCAGTTGTGAGGGGGAAGATGGGACGGAGAAGAGGAGGGAATGATTGATCAGGTGTGAGAGGGAAGGTGGGATGGAGGAGAGGAGTGAATAGTGGAGCAGCTACGAGAAGGAAGGTAGGATGTCAAATAGAGAAGTGAGTGTTGGAGCAGCTTTGAGGGGGAATATGGAACCAGGAGTGAAGTGAAATGTGTAGAAGCTGTGAGCGGGAAGATGGGAAGAGAGAGAGGAGAGACTGGTGGAGCAACTGTGAGGAGGAAGGTGGGACAGAGGAGAAAGGTGAATTGTGGAGCAGCTGTGAGGGGGGACGATGGGATGGAGGAGAAGATTTAATGGTGGAGTATCTGTGAGGGGGAAAATGGGACGGTGAGTGGAGTGAAATTTGCAGCACCTGTGAGAGGGCAGATGGGACCGGAGAGAGGAAAGAATTGTGTAGCAGCTGAGAAGGGTAAGGTGGTATGATGGATAGGAGGTTCTGTTGGAGCAACTGTGTGGGAAGTGGTAGGAAGTGAGGGAGAGGAAGGAATGGTGTAGCAGCTGTGAATGGGAAGATGGGAGGGGAAGAGGAGTGAGTTTTTGAGCAGCTGCGTGGGGGGAATATTGGAAGGGCAGAAGAGTGAATTGTGGGTCAGCTATGAGCAGGATGGAGGAATAGGGGAGAGGACTGCATGGTCGAGGAGCTGTGACGGGGAAGATGGGATGGAGGAGAGGAGTGAATGGCGGAGCAACTCTGAAGGGGAAGATGGTAAAGTATGACAGAATTGAATAGTGGAGCAGGTTGGAGCAGGAAGACAGGATGGAGGTGAGGAGGGAATGGTGGAGCAGGTGTGAGGGGGAAGATGGAATGGAGGATAGGAATGAATTGTGAAGGAGTTGTAGGGGGGAAGAGGGGACAGGAAGAGGAGGGAATGGTGCAGCATATGGGAAGGGATAGGTGGGATGAAGGAGAGGAGAGAATGGTGGAGCAGCTGTGAGGAGGAAGTGGGGATGAGGGAGAGAAATGAATGGTTGTGCTGCTTTAAGCAGGAAGATGGGATTGAGGGGAGAGGAGGAATTTGAGTGGAACACATGGGGAGTGATCAACCTGGTAGAGGGGAGAGGATTGGGTTGGTCACAGAGACTTGGAATGTCAGCGGGCAGTGGACACTCTTATTTTAGAATAAGAGTGGCTTTTTGGAGCTTAGCTTAACCCACTTCCAAAGCAACAGAAAGATAAATCAGAAAAAGGGCAGTCTTGTACGGGAACAAGAGCAACCACACAGGGAGATATACTTTACTGGTATAGCTAAAGCCGTTTAAATTCTCACCATCTATTTAGTGGTATAACTTTCCCATACAGACAAGCCCTGACTGAAAGTCAATGGAATTTAGGCTCCTAAGTGTCTAACTCTCCTCTGAAAATGGGATTTAGATGCTTCTAAAGATTTTATCCCATGTTCATGAGGAACCATGATAAGGCGTCAAGCCGGGCCAGGAAGGTTTATTGCTGTTTCCTACAGAAGAGGGGAATGACAACATATAGCACTTTTCATAGACTGCAAAGCACTTTACAATGGAAGGATCGTTATGCCCATTTTACAGATGGGAAACTAAGGAACAGGGAAGTTAAGTGATTTGCCCAACGTCACCAAGCAGGCCAGTGGCAGAGCGGAGTATGGAAACCAGGTCTCCTGAATCTCAGTCTAGTACTCTAGCCACTAGGCATCACTGCCTTGGCTAATATCCTGCTTTGGTCTAAGATGTAGCACTGTTATGCTGATGCTGGCTTTGTGATCATTGTGATATGTATTTGTGCTGAAAATTACATATGTGCATTTGAGATTCCTATTGCTTTGGTACATATTTATTGATGCTTTAACAAAACAGACTGGCTCTGGAAGCCTGCTTCCTATTTTACCCCATCCCAGGTCTTATCCCCCAACTCTCACTTACCCAACTATCTGCTCTTCCATCAGGCTACCAATGCTGCCTCCAGTTCCTGCTCCAAATGAATGTCTCTCCTGGAAACTGCTCAACTCCTATTCCTCAGTCTTCTTGCTCCCCATCTGCAACCTCCACAAGATCCCTCCTTCTCAAAGACAATCACATGGGATCTCAGGTGAGACTCCATCTTAGTGGAAACTCATTCAGGATCATACATGAAAAATTATTGCTAAAAATAATGTCAATGACATGTATACATTGCAGTTAAAATGTTTTCCCAAGGTGATGCACTTATACAGTTTTACATGCATTTTCTAACATGATGAAGCAAATAAGGATAGAACTAGCAACCTTGGTCAATGGGAAATGCTGGATTCTGGGTGTTGCAAGTTGCGATGCTAAATTTAAGGAGGTTTGCCGACTAACATTTTACATACACACACTAACTTCATCCCCCCAGCAATGACTGGATTGTCCCTCTCTTATATTTGCCTTCAGGGTGAATCTGATTCCTTATACCAGAGCGAGGCTTTTTTGAGCCGCACTGCTATAAATGTTAAATTTATCTATCATTTTTCCTGTGAAAACAAAAAAAATGTGGTGTTACAATACCTCAGGTGAAATGCTGGGAGAAAGTGGAAAAGGACTTATCTTTGATTAATTTTTCTTTAAAAATTGGGAAATTACCCCCATCCCACCAAAATAATAATATTTGTTTATTTTTTATAATGAAATGCACTCTTTTGTTCCAACTAACCTAAATAGATAGGAAACACTAAAGTCAAATATTTACTTATTTTACTTGTAAATAGCCAAGATGAATAAAATGTGCAAGGGAAACACAAAAATGGAAATGATTTGCCCAAGGCTACAGAGCAGGTCAGTGGTGGAGCTGAGAACAGAACCATGTCTCCCAAGTCCAGGGTCCCGTCCCATAAATTAACTTCTCCATGTTTCATAAACTTTCCCTATAAAAAGTTACGTGCTATTTGAGTATGTCTTCCCTTCTGAATATTACTTCAGCACATACAGAATATTCAGTAATAAAACTGTTAATGAAAGAAGATAACTGAAGGCAGTTACTTAGACTGTAAGCTCTACTTACATTGTAAAGTCTCTGGGGCAGAGACAAGCTTTTTGTTCTGTGTTTGTACAATGCCCAACACAATGGGGTCTGGTCCATGACAATGTCACCTAGGCACTACAGCAACACAAACAAATAAATAATAAAACAATATTAACTGAAACCACTTAAAAAGTGGAAAAATCAGATAAATAAAATAGGACCACCTGTTTTATTTTATCTAATTTAAAAATTAGATAAAATGAAAAGACATTTTCTGTCACCCTAAACATTTTTTTAAGGGAAATATGGTGGCAAGTTTTGGACATGTTAACATGTTCAAAACAAGCAGCTGATGTAAGCAAAATGTGTATGTTTAAGGGAGCCAATCGATCAGTTGTTGTCTACCTTCCACCCCACACCCACACCAGGTGCTGCAAATATGCCAATGATATTTTGTGGAAAATTTAGAATTTTTTTTTCTAAATTTCAAACAAATATTTCTTAAAGGAAAACCTGAAATCCAAACACTGAAAAATATTTGGCTTCTGAAAAACATTTGGAGTTTTAGAAAATGTTTCTGGATTTAAAAAATGGACTTTGGTTTCTGATTTTGCAATGAAAAACTGGAAAACTCGTCAAAAATGAACATGTTCTTCACTTTTTTGTCTTTGACAAAAATATTTTCTTCAAAATTAATTTTTGATGAAAAATGGTCAGATAGCTCTAACCAGGGCCGGCTCCAGGCACCAGTGGAGTAAGCATGTGTCAGAGGCTACACATGCTAAGGGGCAGCATTCTGTCCATTTCTGGGGTGGCAAAGTCTGGGTGGCTTTTTTTTTTTTCCCCGCTTCGGCAGTTCGGGTGGCAGCAGTCTGAGTATTTGTTTTTGTTTTTGTTTTTTTTGCTTGGGGTGGTAAAAATGATAGAGCTGGCCCTGGCTCTAACAGGGAAACACAGACTGATCATTCATACAGGTTATGAATCACTACCCAATGAATGGAAGATAGCTAATGTAACGCCAATATTTAAAAAGAGCTCTAGAGGTGATCCCGGCAATTACAGACCGGTAAGTCTAATGTCAATACCAGGCAAATTAGCTGAAACAATAGTAAAGAATAAAATTGTCAGACACATAGAAGAACATAAATTGTTGGGCAAAAGTCAACATGGTTTCTGTAAAGGGAAATCATGTCTTACTAATCTATTAGAGTTCTTCGAAGGGGTCAACAAACATGCACATTGGAAAAAATGACCCAACTATACATACAATATGATGGGGGCTAATTTAGCTACAACTAATCAGGAAAGAGATCTTGGAGTCATTGTTGATAGTTCTCTAAAGATGTCCATGCAGTGTGCAATGGCAGTCAAAAAAGCAAACGGGATTTTAGGAATCATTTAAAAAGGGATAGAGAATAAGATGAGAATATCTTATTGCCCTTATAGAAATCCATGGTACACCTACATCTTGAATACTGCATACAGATGTGGTCTCCTCATCTCAAAAAAGATATACTGGCATTAGAAAAAGTTCGGAAAAGGGCAACTAAAATTATTAGGGTTTGGAACGGGTCCCATATGAAGAGAGATTAAAGAGGCTAGGACTTTTCAGCTTGGAAAAGAGGAGACTAAGGGAGGGTATGATAGAGGTATATAAAATCATGAGTGGTGTGGGGAAAGTGAATAAGGAAACGTTATTTACTTGTTCCCATAATATAAGAACTAGGGACCACCAAATAAAATCAATGGGCAGCAGGTTTAAAACAAATAAAAGGAAGATATTCTTCAACAGCACACAGTCAACCTGTGGAACTCCTTGCCTGAGGAAGTTGTGAAGGCTAGGACTATAACAGGGTTTAAAAGAGAACTAGATAAATTCATAGAGGTTAAGTCCATTAATGGCTATTAGCCAGGATGGGTAAGGAATGGTGTCCCTAGCCTCTGTCACAGGGTGGAGATGGATGGCAGGAGAGAGATCACTTAATCATTACCTGTTAGGCTGACTCCCACCTGGCATTGGCCACTGTTGGTAGACAGGATACTGGACTGGATGGACCTTTGATCTGACCCAGTATGGCTGTTCTTATGTTCATTAGTTACTCGATGAAGCACAACACATAACTTACTTTTTATTTGTGAGCTTAAGTCACAAAGTTCCACATGAAGTTTGCTATCACGTCAAAACAGAAACTGTTTAAGAATCTTCCTCTAGTACAGGGGTAGGCATGCCAAAGGCGGCACGTGAGCTGATTTTAGTGGCACTCACACTGCCCAGGTCCTGGCCACCGGTCTGGGGGGCTCTGCATTTTAATTTAATTTTAAATGAAGCTTAACTTTTTTAAAACCTTATTTACTTTACATAGTTTAGTTATATATTATAGACTTATAGAAAAAGACCTTCTAAAAACATTAAAATGTATTATGGCACGCAAAACCTTCAATTAGAGTGAATAAATGAAGACTCGGCACACCGCTTCTGAAAGGTTGCCAACCCCTGCTCTAATAGTAGGTGTGATGCAGTAATTATGAAAAATTCTGTGCCAAGCCAACATCTCCCTCTACTGGCTAAAGAAAATTTGTTTCTTGTGGCAGCAATTACCTTTAAAACAAAGATGAACTGTAAAGAAACAAAGAAGTGGGCATGTTTCTTTGACCCAGAGTATGTCGTGCAGGTAAACAATAGGAGCAGCCCGAAGAGCAGAACTACACAGAATTTTAAACTGAGCTATTACTTTTCAGTTGCCAACAAAGCAGACCCCAGGAAGAAGTCAATTTTAGATACTAATGCCCCAATCCTGCAAATATTTATATATGTTTAACTTTACTTGCTCTGAGTAGTCTAAGTGATTTTAGTGAAACTACTCAGAATGCAAAACTTTGAGTATGTGAGTAAATCTTTGAAGTATGAGGTCCTAACTCCAGGCCTGTGTGCTCTGTTGTGGATGAGGGTGGGACTCAGCCTGTTCACACTGGCCAGAATCAAAAGCAGAGGCTTAATCCCTTAATATCCCTGATATTTCTATACTAAATAATGAAGTCAAAATAAGTAAATGATTTGCTAAGTTCATCTTTAAACATAATACAGGAACAGTAAAGGGCACAAGCAAAAATCCTTTTTTGTAGTGTTCAGTTCTCCTTGAAAGGGACATTGTTGGGTTAAAGAAAATCACTTAAAAACCCCAACCCATTTCCCTTCATTACTAACAGCATCTTATATTTTTAAAATCTCATTTTCTCTCCACTCAATGCTGGTTTACTCTCTTGCATTTCACTCAGGCTGGATGCAGAAAATATACTATTCAGTACACTATCTGGCTGTCATGCACTAGCGCAGTGATGCAATGTGAAAGCAGCACACAGTGTAGGGGAATGTTTGAAACCAAAGAGTTAAATTGTATTTCTTTTTAATTAATGAAAAAATGTAGCACAAGATTACTTGGCAACCTGGGCAACTGAATGGTGTCATTTTATGCCATTCTGACTGATGGAAACATGGACACATGCTACATTTGTGTTGGAGAGACTCTAGTTGAGATCTTTTCAGCTGGAGGGATGGTACTGGAACTGTGTCATGGACAGTTGCCCAGTAGAGTATAGCCAACTCCAAGCATGCAAATTTCATAAGTCAGGCCCCCAAAATCACAAGATTGGCTTTAAGTATTAGAGGGGTAGCCGTGTTAGTCTGGATCTGTAAAAGCAGCAGAGAATCCTGTGGCACCTTATAGACTAACAGAAGTTTTGGAACATGAGCTTTTGTGGGTGAATACCCACTTCGTCAGATGAAGAAGTGGGTATTCACCCACGAAAGCTCATGCTCCAAAACGTCTGTTAGTCTATAAGGTGCCACAAGATTGGCTTTAAAATCATGATTTTTTTAAAAACTTCCTTTTTTTCCCCCAAATGAAATATCTAATTCTCAGGCAATCCCAAGATTCCAGGAGCTGGAGAATTAAGACATGTAACCATAATTTTGAGACTTGTGATAAAAATGCAAGAGTTGGCAACCCCGCCATTGCATTGGTCTTTGATAAAAAATAAAATCTGAACCAGATAAAGCCTGGTCTTGGGAAGGAAGGAGCACCTTGCTCCCTGTCCCTCCTACCCATCATCCAGTCTCAGAACAGCTACTCACTTGCACAGGGCTCAACGCCAGAGCAAGGGAAGCAACACTTCAAGGGCTGTAGAGCTGACTTCACAGCCTCTTGAAGCAGCACTGTGTGCTGTGGTGAAGGAAAGAATGGGGGACAGAGAAGGATCTTGTTATTATTAATCATATATATTATGGCAGTGCCCAAGGACCAGCCAACGTCAGTATCCAATTGTGCTGGGCACTGTATAAATAGAATAATGGACAGTCACTCCCTTGTAAAGCTTACAATCAAATATACCAGTGTTCACGCTACAGTAGAACTAACCCGCTCCCAGCAACCTTCCCATACCAAAGCAGTATGAACCAAAACCTTCCCATTGTTTCTTCTTTTGATGTGGCCACAAATGATTGTGAAAGATGGTGGGTTAATGGGATGATTTTGTGGCCCTGTTTTTGGTCACTGACCAAAACACGCTGAGAATCACTGCTCTAGAGAATTGCTTGGTTCCTTAAGTTTGCTGGGTCAATGGAACTAAATGTCAATAGAAGCTCCTAAACCCAGTGATACTGCTCAGAGGAGGACTTTTGGGATAGGGGGAGCCTATACAGGAAGCATGGGCTCCACCTAACCCAAAGTGGATCCAGACTGCTGGCACTTAATATTAAAAAGGTTGCAGAGCAGTTTTTAAACTAAGAGATGGGGAAAAGCCAATTGCTGCAGAGGAGCACGTGGAATGAACAGAGACTTTTCTTAGAGAAGAGTCCATTGATAAGAGATTCTCTAGGTTCTAGTTAGGAGGAGAGGATGGAAGAGGATAAAGCATGGGCCAGATCAGATGAGAAACATTCACATAAAAAAGAATCTGACACATCAGAAAAGGGCAGACAAATAAACAGTGACAAGTTTTTAAGTGCTTGTACACAAATGCTAAAAGTCTAAATAATAAGATGGGTGAACTACAGTGCTTCGTGTTAAAGGAGAATATGGATATAATCGGCATCACAGAAACCTGGTGAAGTGAGGACAATCAATGGGACACAATCATTCCGGGGTACAAAATATATCAGTAGGACAGAACAGGTTGTGTGGTGGTGTGGGGGGAATGGCACTATATGTGAAAAAAATGTAGAATTAAATGAAGTAAAAATATTAAATGAATGCACATGTTCCATAGAATCTCTATGGATAGTATTTCCATGCTCTAATAAGAATATGACAGTAGGGATCTATTATCGACCACCTGACCAGGACAGTGATAGTGACTATCAAATGCTGAGGGAGATTAGAGAGACTATCAAAATAAAGAAATCAATAATAGTGGGGGGTTTCAATTATCCCCATATTGACTGGGTACATGTCACCTCAGGATGAAATGCAGAGACAAAATTTCTTGATACTTTAAATGACTGCTTCTTGGAGCAGCTGATACAGGAACTCACAAGGGGAGAGGCAATTCTCGATTTAGCCCTGAGTGGAGTACAGTATCTGGTCCAAGAGGTAACTATAACAGGACCGCTTGAAAATAGTGACCATAATATAACAACAACATTTAACATAACTGTGAGAACACCTCAACAGCCCAACACTGTGGCATTTAATTTCAGAAAGGGGAACTATGCAAAAATGAGGAGGTTAGTTAAACAGAATTAAAAAGGTACAGTGACTAGAGTGAAATCCTGCAAGCTGCATGGACACTTTTCAAAGACACCATAATAGAGGCCCAACTTAAATGTATACCCAAATTAAAAAAACACAGTAAAAGAACTAAAAAAGAGCCACCATGGGCTTAACAACCATGTAAAAGAAGCAGTGAGAGATAAAAAGGCATCTTTTAAAAAGTGGAAGTCAAATCCTAGTGAGGTAAATAGAAAGGAGCATAAACACTGCCAAATTAAGTGTAAAAATGTAATAAGAAAAGCCAAAAAGGAGTTTGAAGAACAGCTAGCCAAAAACTCAAAAGGTAATAACAAAATGTTTTTTAAGTACATCAGAAGCAGGAAGCCTGCTAAACAACCAGTGGGGCCCCTGGATGATCGAGATACAAAAGGAGCACTTAAAGACGATAAAGTCATTGCGGAAACTAAATGAATTCTTTGCTTCAGTCTTCACGGCTGAGGATGTTAGGGAGATTCCCAAACCTGAGCCATCTTTGTAGGTGACAAATCTGAGGAATTGTCACAGATTGAAGTGTCATTAGAGGAGGTTTGGAATTAATTGATAAACTTAACAGTAACAAGTCACCGGGACCAGATGGCATTCACCCAAGAGTTCTGAAAGAACTCAAATGTGAAATTGCAGAACTATTAACTATGGTTTTGTAACCTGTCCTTTAAATCAGCTTCTGTACCCAATGACTGGAAGATAGCTAATGTAACGCCAATATTTAAAAAGGGCTCTAGAGGTGATCCCGGCAATTACAGACTGGTAAGTCTAACGTCAGTACCGGGCAAATTAGTTGAAACAATAGTAAAAAAATAAAATTGTCAGACACATAGAAGAACATAAATTGTTGGGCAAAAGTCAACATGGTTTCTGTAAAGGGAAATCATGTCTTACTAATCTATTAGAGTTCTTTGAAGGGGTCAACAAACATGTGGACAAGGGGGATCCAGTGGACATAGTGTACTTAGATTTCCAGAAAGCCTTTGACAAGGTCCCTCACCAAAGGCTCTTATGTAAATTAAGTTGTCATGGGATAAGAGGGAAGATCCTCCTTTCATGGATTGAGAACTGGTTAAAAGACACGGAACAAAGGGTAAGAATAAATGGTAAATTTTCAGAATGGAAAGGGGTAACTAATGGTCTTCCCCATGGGTCAGTCCTAGGACAAATCCTATTCAACTTATTCATAAATGATCTGGAGAAAGGGGCGAAGTTTGCAGACGCTACTCAACTGCTCAAGATAGTTAAGACCAAAGCAGACTGTGAAGAACTTCAAAAAGATCTCACAAAACTAAGTGACTGGGCAACAAAATGGCAAATGAAATTTAATGGGGATAAATGTAAAGTAATGCACATTGGAAAAAATAACTCCAACTATACATACAATGTGATGGGGCTAATTTAGCTACAACTAATCAGGAAAGAGATCTTGAAGTCATTGTGGATAGTTCTTTGAAGACGTGCATGCAGTGTGCAGTGGCAATCAAAAAGCAAACAGGATGTTAGGAATCATTAAAAAAGGGATAGAGAAGAAGATGAGAATATCTTGTTGCCCTTATAGAAATCCATGGTATGTCGACATTTTGAATACTGCGTACATATGTGGTCTCCTCATCTCAAAAAGGATATATTGGCATTAGAAAAGGTTCAGAGAAAGGCAACTAAAATGATTAGGGGTTTGGAACGGGTCCCATATGAGGAAAGATTAAAGAGGCTAGGACTTTTCAGTTTGGAAAAGAGGAGACTAAGGGAGGGTATGATAGAGGTATATAAAATCATGAGTGGAATGGAGAAAGTGAATAAGGAAATTTATTTACTTGTTCCCATAATATAAGAACTAGGGGCCACCAAATGAAATCAGTGGGCAGCAGGTTTAAAACAAATAAAAGGAAGTTCTTCTTCAGACAGCGCACAGTCAACATGTGGAACTCCCTGCCCGAGGAGGTTGTGAAGGCTTGGACTATAACAGGGTTTAAAAGAGAACTAGACAAATTTTTGGAAAGTAAGTCCATTAAAGGCTATTAGCCAGGACGGGTAAGGAATGGTGTCCCTAGCCTCTGTTTGTCAGAGGTGGAGATGGATGGCAGGAGATAGATCACTTGATCATTACCTATTAGGTTCACTCCCTCTGGAGCACCTGGCATTGGCCTCTGTTGGCAGACAGGATACCGGGCTGGATGGACCTTTAATCTGACCTAGTATGGCCATTCTTATGTTCTTATGACATCTTCAGCTGAGCACTACCAAAAAAGGAGCAGGAAACAGAAGGTTGTATGGGACAGATAAAGGATATCAGCTCTATCATATCACTGTCATGCTACTAATTTGTTAATGGTGTGAGAATGTAACAAAATGGCAACTACAACTACGGGGCTAGATTGCATAAAAAGCTGCATCAAATTCCTTTGGAAATTCAACTCCTTGCCCCATGAACAAGTAGGATTCTATTTCTCCTTTCATCTGTCTGTTTGATTTCCATGTTCAATGGAATCCTGACATAAACTTAGCTGATATGTCAGGATGCATCTGTATGAGTTTTCAGTTTCTCTTTTTTAATTAGGTATGCCATACTAATGCAGAATCTCTCAAAGATCTGTAGGGAAATACTATAATGCCTGGATTTATTTGTTCAATCAAACCCTGAGATATAATATTAAAATAGACTAATCTAATTTAAGAGAAGGATTGATGAGCAGGGAGTGCCTGAATGAACTAATGTGTCCAAGTGTGAAGAAAATGTTCAGTGTCCTGAAACATACAGTAGAGCTCACATTATTAAAGCAAGATGTTTTTAACCTCCTTCCCCCAAACCCCCACAAAATAGCTTGCCTCTAACAACATTCCATCAACTGAAAAGGAAGATGATTTTCAGCCTTGCACCCAAGCATTGATGAAAACCGTAATTACTATGGTGAATGGAAACAATGCCATAATAGAAAGGTTAAAATATAACAGATTGTCCATACTTCTGCCATGTTCCCTGTACCACTTCAGGACTGTCAAAGGAGACAGGAGAGAAAAATTGAGGTCTTTTCCTCAGGCTTGTTTCAGTTTCAGCTCCTCTTACTGGGGGTCAAAATTTAACCCAGTTTGGCCTGGTTTTTATGTTTTCTCCCTCAAAAAGGCTATGAAAAAAATACTTTGATAACTTACTTCAATTACGTAATTCTGTGTTCATGCACCCAATCAGTTTGAAGCACCTGAATGGCACAAATATTCTCATAACACAAGAGCTAGGAGTCACTAAATGAAATTAATAGGCAGCAGGTTTGAAACAAACAAAAGGAAGTATTTTTTCACACAACACACAATCAACCCGTGGAACCCTTTGCCAGAGGATATTATGAAGGCCAAGACTATAACAGGGCTCAAAAAAGAACTAGATAAATTCATGGAGGATAGATCCATCAATGGCTATTAGCCAGGATAGGCAGGAATGGTGTCCCTAGCGTCTGTTTGCCAGAAGCTGGAAATGGGTGACAGGGGATGGATCACTTGATGATTACCTGTTCTGTTCATTGCTTCTGGGGCACCTGGCATTAGCCACTGTTGGAAGACAGGATGCTGGGCTAGATAGACCTTTGGCCTGACCCAGTAT